>NW_026863975.1:0-65017 GCF_026571515.1 Ruditapes philippinarum
CCTATTTCTTACTTCTGAATGACAATGATGATTACTCCTAATCTTTAGGAACTTTAATCCAGATGAGACATTGCTCCATATGCAAAGTTATATCTGTTAGCAAATGAAATATGTTAACGAAACAAATCATAATTCAGTATTCAAGAACTGCCCATCAGTTTCTGTTCTAAAATCATAATGTTTATTCTCGGAAATGGATTGAATGACGAAAACAATTTTGTTAACATATGACGTAACAAAATGTATCGCGCTTTTTATAGATAATTCCGCTTTCGGAATTGCACGGTCGGTGGCATAATTTAAGTGACATTTGCAAATTTTTTGTTTTTGTTTTTCACTTGATTTATTTTTTTATATATATATATTAGGCGTCTTTGTTTTAGCGTTTTCGAAAAGTTGTAAATCTAACAGTGAACATAACTCAGTATATAGATTTCTAGATCTAGATACAATATCACCATACTGTACACTATATTAGATCTGTATATAGATATGACCGAGCACTTAAAAACTTGCTTGCATGATTTCAGTCCGGCCATATTCCCTAGCCATGAAAGATAACTCCCTGTTTCCCTGTCTAAAATACCACCAAATTATTCCCCTTTCAAATGAACTCAAAGAAGGGACCTTTTAAAAAGACTTTGTAGATTCTATTTATTTATTCAATTTTTTGTTCAGAAACGGACAATTTTTTCTTTACCTTTGTTTAATTTGCTTTCTATCTATATATGGTTCCTTTGGTAAACATATGAGTTTTGATGGTAAACAAATGAATTTTCTGAACCGAAAGTAATCTAACACACAGCGTTGCTGTCATCACATGACGTAAACAATACATTAAATCGGTAAGAATATTGAGATATTTGTTTGACTATCAGTTTCAAATGCAAACTACTAATATGGAAAAAACAACTTTGTGTAGTTTATGTGTATTGTTTTAATGCGTTTGTCTGATATTTTAGTTGTAAAAGCCATGTACACTTAGTGTTGCTTCATAGCAACCGAGCTTAAAACGTGAGCGGTAACTGAACGAGATATGACAAAGCGCATGCTCGCGCACTGACTTCCGCTCTATCGAAAATACTGCATATACGTATATAGCGAAAGTTCGTAAGTGCCGAGTGAACCATGAACAGAATTTTGAAGCTCCTAGATCTATATAATGTTTTGACCGATATGACTGGATCTAAATTACGCAACATTTGGTACATTTTTTTCAGGTAATATTGTGTTGGAGGCATGCAGCTGCGGTGGCACATATGTCACATGTGTTTGTTTTTTATTTATCTCGTGCGCACGAGATAAATAGTCATGGCCACGAGTTACTAAGTCATGGCGACAAGATAATTCAGTGGTGCGTACGAGATACTATGTCGTGGCCACGAGCTACTAAGTCGTGGCCACGAGATAATTCAGTGGCGCGCACAAGATACTATGCCGTGGTCACGAGTTACTAAGTCGTGGCCACGAGATAATTTAGTGGTATGCACGAGAAACTATTTCGTGGCCACGAGATACTATGTCGTGTTTTCTCGTGGAAACGAGTTACTTAGTCGTGGCAATGAGATAATTCAGTTCTGCGCACGAGATACTATGTCGTGGCCACGAGCTACTAAGTCGTGGCCACGAGATAGTTCAGTGGCGCGCACAAGATACTATGCCGTGGTCACGAGTTACTAAGTCGTGGCCACGAGATAATTTAGTGGTATGCACGAGAAACTATTTCGTGGCCACGAGATACTATGTCGTGTTCTCTCGTAGAAACGAGTTACTTAGTCGTGGCAATGAGATAATTCAGTTCTGCGCACGAGATACTATGTCGTGCCCAAGAATTACTAAGTCGTGGGAACGAGATAATTAAGTCGTGCGCACGAGATAATTGACAAATCAGATTAAACTATTTGTACAAATTTTCCTGGTTATCTAGACATGTGCTATAGAACAATAATGCTCAAACTTCAACTCTGCCTGTCAAAGTGACATTTATACAAATTTTTAATTGGATATTGATTTTACTTTTAGCGTTATTGTGATCCTGATCTTTTACCCAATGACCTCAAAAATAATTACGTGTCATCTACTGAAATCTTTTAAGGTTATTTACCTTTTAACAATACGATTTTTCCATAGCAACCTATGTTGCATTTCGCGCATGCGCATTCTGCGTAGGGCAAAAGCGCAATAACGATAGACTACATTTAGCGTACTTGAAGGCTATGAAAGACGCGATTATAGGTTATGTCACCCAGAAAACAGATTTTTTTTTATGAATTAAAGCGGTCAGTTCTTATAACGTGAATAGTTCAGTACCGGGACGTTTTAGTACCATGATATATTTAATCACATAAAATTATGAAATTATCGTAATTTAAGTTACTTTTTAATAATACCATCAATGTTTATTAATTTTGTGAAGTGACAATTAAATAGTGTACGTGGCGTGCATTTTAATGTTTTACGAGAAACCGGATAAATTGTGTGTTATTTCATAACCCATCTTAATCTATAAAGAGTTTGAAACATTATTTAAATGAATAATTTTAAAAATACACGAAAGACTTTTGTTCGTAAACTGAATATGTTTAATATTGTATTAAGATATAACGTCAAGATAGGGTATTGTTTACCTTGCAAAGTACCGGGTCAATTAAATTACGATTGTATAATTGAAGTACTAGCATATCTATTTCAAAATTTACTGCTACCCATAGTATGATTTAAAAAGTTAACTTGGATCATTCCTGCATGGATATTGCTAATGCTTTTAATTTCATTATACTACTGTCGTTATGAATAAGGTTGCACACACGTATTTATTTATTCCCCAGATTAAACATTAAACCCAATCATTATGCCCCCATTTCGAAGAAAAGGGGGTATATTGCTTTGCACTTGTCAACACAGGATTGGAGCAGTACCTCTAGACGCTTGCAGAAATCATGATCACAAAATAGACAAATATCGTTTTTTTCGCCGAATTTTACATTTTTCCTTGATTATCGTACTTGATTCGGTGTGAAAAAATGAATTAGACCTGTTTAAGTTCATTCCGTTGGGTAAAAAAGACAAGATTTTAGCATTTTATCATTCAAGCGCCTTGTCCGGTATATACCGGAATACGGTATTTAGTGTGGTGCTCCAATCCCTTTTTTTAGTCACAGCCATATTGCTTTGCACTTGGTCGGTCAATCGGTCCGTCGGTCCGTAGACCAAATGGTTTCCGAGTGATAACTAAAGAACCCTTAGGCCTAGGAACTTCAAACTTGGTATGGGGTGATTGGTCATGACCAGCAGATGACCCCTATTGTTTTGGGGTCAAGGGGTCAAAGGTCAAGGTCACATTGACCTTGTAAGCAAAAACGGTTTCCGATCAATAACTAAAGAACCTTAAAGCCTAGGAACTTCAAACTTGGTATGGTGATTGATCATGATCAGTAGGATGACCCCCTATTGATTTTTAGGGTCAAGGGGTCAAAGGTCAAGGTCACATTGACCTCTTGGGTAAAAACGGTTTCCGATCAATAACAAAGAACCCTTAGGCGTAGGGACTTCAAACTTGATATGGTGATTGGTCATGATCAGTAGATGACCCCTATTGATTTTGGGGTCAAGGGGTCAAAGGTCAAGGTCACATTGACCTCCTAGGTAAAAACGGTTTCCGATCAATAACTAAAGAACCCTTAGGCCTAGGAACTTCAAACTTGGTATGGTGATTGGTCATGACAAGCAGATGACCCTATTGATTTTGGGGTTAAGGGGTCAAAGGGCAAGGTCACATTGACCTTGTTAGGTAAAAATGCTTTCCGATCAATAACTTAAGACCTTAGGCCTAGGAACTTCAAACTTGGTATGGTGATTGGTCATGACCAGCAAATGACCTATGGATTTTGGGGTCAAGGGGTCAAAGGTCAAGGTCACATTGACCTCTTGGGTAAAAACGGTTTCCGATCAATAACAAAAGAACCCTTAGGCGTAGGGACTTCAAACTTGATATGGTGATTGGTCATGATCAGTAGATGACCCCTATTGATTTTGGGGTCAAGGGGTCAAAGGTCAAGGTCACATTGACCTCTTAGGTAAAAACGGTTTCCGATCAATAACTAAAGAACCCTTAGGCCTAGGAACTTCAAACTTGGTATGGTGATTGGTCATGACAAGCAGATGACCCCTATTGATTTTGGGGTTAAGGGGTCAAAGGGCAAGGTCACATTGACCTTGTAGGTAAAAATGCTTTCCGATCAATAACTTAAGAACCCTTAGGCCTAGGAACTTCAAACTTGGTATGGTGATTGGTCATGACCAGCAGATGACCTATTGATTTTGGGGTCAAGGGGTCAAAGGTCAAGGTCACATTGACCTTGTAGGTAAAAACGGTTTCCGATCAATTAACTAAAAACGCTTAGGCCTAGGAACTTCAAACTTTGTATGATGATTGGTCATGACCAGCAGATGACCCCTATTGAGTTTTTGGTCAAGGGGTCAAAGGTCAAGGTCACATTGACCTTGTAAGTAAAAACGGTTTCTGATCAATAACTAAAGAACGCTTCGGCCTAGGAACTTCAAACTTGGCATGGTGATTGGTCATGACCAGCAGATGACCCCTATTGATTTTGGGGATCAAGGGGTCAAATGTCAAGGTCACATTGACCTTGTAAGTAAAAACGGTTTCTGATCAATAACTAAAGAACGCTCTGGCCTAGGAACTTCAAACTTGGCATGGTGATTGGTCATGACCAGCAGATGACCCCTATTGATTTTGGGGTCAAAGGTCAAGGTCACATTGACCCTGTATGTTAAAACGGTTTCCGATCAATTATAAAAGAACCCTTAGGCCTAGGAACTTCAAACTTAACATGGTGATTGGTCATGACCAGCAGATGACCCCTATTGATTTTGGGGTCAAGGGGTCAAATGTCAAGGTCAAATTGACCTTGTAGGTAAAAACGGTTTCTGATCAATTAACTAAAAATGCTTACGCCTAGGAACTTCAAACTTTGTATGATGATTGGTCGTGACCAGCAGATGGCTCCTATTGAGTTTTGGGTCAAGGGGTCAAAGGTCAAGGTCATGACCAGTAGATACTTGATAACCCTTATTAATTGTTTGATCACTGGGTCAGAAGTCATGCATAATAACTGTTAGTTGGAGCAATAGATTTCGGAACGTCATTTTCTGGTTGGGCATTCTCTTTTAAACATGAAAATGAAAGAAGTCCCCCAGGTGCAACCGTTAAAATTTGGAATGCAGGAACGATAACCACAGAGGAAACACCGACGTGTTAATTGCTGAAACCAGACGGAACATTTGATTCATTTGGCTACGACGCAGAGAAAAAATATGGGGAGCTATCAGCCCAACATCTACACTCAGAATACTTCTTCTTCAGACATTTTAAAATGAAGCTCGTTGAGCCGTTTGGAAAGGTATAAAATAAGTAATTGAAACATAAGCTGATATAATTTTTGTGTTTAACTGCATATGTATTTGTATGGTACATGTTATATATTTGCATAAGATTTTGTATAATAATGTAAGTAAAAAAATACAACAATTAATTTAATGTTACAGATTTAATGCAAACAACCGTTAGAAAAAGTCATAATTCTACTAAATGTATTGTTCCCTTCTTACCAGGGTATTAAAAGGGATATGATGATTCTTGATGAGATTGGCAAGCAATTTCTAGCGGTAGATGTGTTTGCAATATCGTTGAAATATTTGCATGGTTGAGGATATGATGAAAATTGTGAACAAGCGACTAGTCGGCAAATTGAACCCCACTGATATCGGACGGGTAATAACAGTTCCTACAATATGGTCGGATGCATCAAAGCAGTTTATTAGGGAGGCAGCGATAAAAGTTTGTATCTTAATTTAACTAAAATAAAAACGCCGACATAAGGAAGCAATCCCAAGTGTCATTTTCGAATGACGTAAAAAGACGTTAACATTGTAAACTACGTTTAAAAGTGAATTACCCTTGACTCGTTAAAATAAATTGAAAAGGTAACGATAAGCAAATTTCAGAAGTTTTATATAATCAGACAAGCCACACAAACACGAACATTTAGTAATTTAATTTAATTGCAAACGTTTCGGCTATATGCCTTCATCAGTGCAAAACATAATAAAATTACCGGAAGCGACGTCATAACGGAACACGCGTTAAACGCGCGAAAAACGTTATGGCGTTTAGCGGCAAAACTATGATAACATGTAGAAACAAATATTTATGCTATAAATAAAGCTGGTACATGAATTAAAATGGATCAACAGTGATACAGATGTCTATTAGACAGTGTTAATAAAAATAAGATAATAGACAAACATATTAATATTCATGTAACCTATTATAAATCAAACAATACTTTATTATTTAGTCCATTTGGATTCCAAATATAAAATAAAGTATTGTTTGATTTATAATAGGTTACATGAATATTAATATGTTTGTCTATTATCTTATTTTTAGAAGTTTTATATCTCTTTCATGAGTTTAAGAGTTGAATGTCTTTAACATTTTAAAATGTCATTTCGAAAATTTGTGAAAGGTGTCAAATGTTGTTTTCTCACGGCGACATTCTTATCAAAGTTTCTTTGAAATAAGCCACTCTGTTCTACAGGGTGTACAGATCAGTTTGATGTTAAAATTTGTACCTTCCTTTTATACGTATTGCAATCAATATCATTTAATATTTTTTGAAATCTTCTCTGTGTATGAAGGTCTAGTAATCAGCAATGTGTCATACCTGGTTCATTTACATAAAGTTTTTATCAAGTTACAAATCTAAAAATGCCAAAATCCTGCATTAGGAATGGCTTTATGTAGAATCACGTGTATTTCATATTCTTACACCAAAATATTTGTTTATGTAAGCATTTTTACTTCTTTCTATTTGTTACAGACTGGCATTGACAATGACCAGCTTAGAATTGCTCTGGAACCCGAAGCTGCTTCAATATATTGCCGCCATTCACCAGTAGATGCATCGACAAGTGAGACTGAACTAGCAAATATCAAATCTTCCCATTGGTACCAAAATATATGGTTTTAGACACAGGAGGTATTAAAAAGTTTTAATACACTTTTTATAACACACAGTAACACATTCAATGTGACACTTTACCAATCAATGAGTAAACGTCGACTGTTCAGGTACAATTCAAAATAACTTTTATAAAAGTAGAGCAGTTTTTTTATATGTTACGCAGTTTAATTATTATATCCTTAATAAAAGTCATTATCATTTATTGGCAATTGACCATCATAATAGCAAATCTTTTTAAATATGTAAGTATTTTTGCTCCTTTTGACAATAAAAAGCAATATGTTACTTTAATGATTAAAAGTGTATGGAAACAAATTTCTACTTTTTTCTAAGCAGCGGCTTTCAAAGCATTCTAAATCAATATAGTATTTGAATATATCTATTAGCTACATCATGGACCTTTGAAAGCATTTGAGGATTTCTTAAAGGAAATTGTTGGTGATACAGTATTCGAGTCTTTCAAAATGAAAGAAACTGAAGATTGGCTTTATATGGCACTTCAATTTGAATCAAAGAAAAGAGAGATCGAAATCAAATCACCGAGGTATATCACCTTACGTTTACCCTTTTCTCTGATTGATTTATGTGAAAAGATAAATGGAATCCAGATTCAGGATGCAGTTGCTGCTCAAAGTATGCTGAAATAATAGAGATAGTCGGTGATAAACTTTAAACTCTCAAAAGTTTTTTTTTTTCTATATGTTTGGACAAACATTACAAAGAACAGTTGATCATGTAAAGTCTTTATTTAGAGAAAAAAATAAAAGAAGTTGGTATCATTCTTATGATTGGTGGGTTTTCAGAATCGAGATTGCTGCAACAAGCTTTAAAAGAAGCATTCCCGAATAAAGAAATTGTCGTTCCATTAAAACCCTTCATCGTGTGTACTTAGAGGTGCCTTAATATATGGCCATACACCTTTGACGATTAATAGCAGAATTCTTAAGTATACATACGGCACAGAATCAAATACAAAAATTTAAAGAAGGTTATCTCCCAGATCAAAAGAAAATGAATTCGGATGCCGGCATTAGGTGTAAAGATATCTTTGCAATATTTGTTGGGAAAAATACCGTAGTTAAAGCAAAAGATACGTACTTCAAAAAACAATTTACGACACTTAGAAAGTATCAAAAAGCAATGAGTATAAGATGTTTCCTATCAGAGAAGACTAATCCAAGATATGTTAATGAAGATGGATGTTTAAAAATAGGAAAAATTAGAATAAATCTTGACAATCCGGACGAAAAGTTTAGACCGCACAGTTAGTGTCTATATGGTGTTTGGTGATACAGAAATCACGGTGGATGCAGAGGATGAAAGAACCGGGAATAAAACAAGAGCAGTTATTGATTTTCTAGGATAAGGCCGAGATGTAATTAAAGGAATGATTCATCAATCGTTTAAAACCTAAAGCAAGGAAAATGTATATATAAGAAAATATGTATTTGATTTATAGGCTTTCAAAAAAAAAGTTTATTCATAAAATTAAATTTATTGATTTTTTTGACGTGACAGGCTTAAGTTATGTACACCGCGAAAACTACGTCTTTAATTTCATAACTCTAATTAGTTAAACTTACCTAAAAATAATGATAAACATATACTCAAAAACTAAATTATAGAATAATTATAATTAATTAATTATATTAACATAAAATATATATATAGATATTTTGCTGTAATCAAATATCTAATTTCAATGTAAATTTCTTTAAGATATCCAGTTTTAATGAAATCACATTTGAAAATCAAATGCCATTTTTAACAATAAATTGGTAATCCGTTAAAAATATTTAAACTTGGAGATGGTTAACTATTTAATAAATTTTTAACATACTAAGGCGTGTATGAAGATCTTTTGAAATGAATTGTATCCTCGCTGTAGTAAAAGCATTACACTGATATAGTTGGCAGTTCTTATAATTTCTATCAATGTTTCCAAATCTACCAGTTCAATAAAAAGTTCATGAAACGAAAAAACTTATTTAGCAAGTTAGAGTAGAATCTTTAACATGGATTTTATCTTTTAAGTTATTTATCATATATATATATAGCTGACAATTTCGGGTTCGGATTACCAACTCGTTGATTTGTTTGTTTGTTTCATTTTATGCCTTTTCCCAACAGTATTTCAGTCATATAGGGAGGGTAGTTTCCTAACCATCTTTCCTGGAGAGTTGCACCAGTACTAGACTACCTTTCTCCGTGCTAAACTACCAAAGCATCTCCCGGGGATCAAACCCACTCCAGAGAGGCTACTGGAATAGCAGTCATCGACTCTAACCCCTCGACCAACGGAGGCGGTCACCATTCGTTGAAATATTAAAAAAGGAAACAAAATGTCTAAATTAAGTATGAACAACGGTTAAAAGGATACTGTGAAAATTTAAAGCTTCTTGCGTTTTTTTTATAGTATCAAAACCCAAGTATCTCTAATGATCTAAGGATAGCACAAAACATCCTGTCATCATAAGGACTGAATACACACTGTACTTTATACCCTTGGCTTAAAACATAACATAATGTGTATCATGAAATTCTTGAAATTAATGACAGGGGACGAAATACGTAGACTCGAAAATCAGGATACAAGACTGATTTGTTTCCAAATCACTTTGTTTCCAGATTTTTTACGCTTCACAACAGCAGTTGTTAAAATACTGGTCCTTCGGGATCATTGATGCCAGCACTATTAAGTGTTGATAATTGAGTAAATCAAGCCGGTGCTAAAGGCGTGAGGGATGTTGCACTATTCCTTATCCTCATGTACAGACTCAATCAAACCGAGTCTGCAACTTTCATATAATTATGTTGTGGTTAATGCTTCCGAGGGATCACTTTGTTACCAGATTTTTACAACTTTTCTCTACCTGTTGTGCTTTGTTTCAAAGATCTTACATTTCATAATGGTGATACATTTCTCCCTGCAGGGTATATTGTTAATCTCAATCAGCTATCAAGTTTACTATGCGTAAGGAGAATCATTGTTTAATCATTGTTTAAAACAGTAAGACTAATGAGCAGATTTTACGTTCATAAAATGTACACTTTGCAAAATTAATTATCGAACTTTAATTCATATTGTAATTATATCATATAAGTCAAAGAAAAGTTTATTTCGCTGTCATACGAGCACAATATTTTGTTTATTTTCTCATCTCACCTTTAATGAAAAACTACCTTATTAGTATGACATCGCAAGTGTGTTGGGAATTAACTAATTAAATTAAATTGTTAAAACGCAATCATGGTCATTTTATATCCCATGCAAAATGCAACGGCACATTGTTGCATTGTAATATTTGTAATATTTTAATTTGCTACTTTGTTCCATTTTGACGTTCTTTTTATACAAGCGCATGTGTACATAAAAAGAAAACAATCCAAAAGTTGTATTAAATGTGAAAACACATAATTTTAAAAGTGTTTTCCTAATATCAGTTATTAATTAACTAACTTATTAAATATCCATATTCTATGGCTTTTGTGTAAAATACCTGCTCATGTGTAACCAATATTTGTAAAACATCAATACTACAAATCAGCAAAAATGCAACAAGTCGAAAAATACGACAATGCAACAATACGAAAAGGTATACAAGCGAAAGTAAAAAGATAAGACAAGAAATACCGCAAAGACAAAATCATGTGTATCAAGTTTGTCTCAGTGTTTCGTTCTTTTGGTTTTTTGGGCTCGAAAATACGAAAATGCAAACAAGGAAAGAAAAAGAACACATATACACAAAGATATGAACAATTGAAAAAACGATTAAGAGTAAATTATAAATCAATCTCATTAGGTGTTATATCACTAAAAACAGAATACACAATTTAAAGGTGCATGCTTTTCAACTGTGTCATCTTGTCAGTATTTTTTAGCAATGTAGTTTTCATGGAACTTGAACCTAATGTTCAAATAATATTTGTTGCATTGACTTGCAACAGGCTTATGGTTCATGAAGCTTGATTAAAATCTTCCTGTGTAACAAAAATACTTCAACACAAAGTATAACCTCTTTTTAAAAAAGGAGGAATTCCGAACGGTTATGTTGTCGACTCTGCGTCATCCGGATTAAAGTGATGATCTAAGTCTTCACGGACACTCCCCGATGCTTTTTGGTAGGTTTTACTAAAAAAAGAATATGGTTTAACTTTTTAACTGTAGATAAAAGTAATTAAAATGGCATGCCCCTTAAACAAAAGATTTTCATGATAAACTATGAAAATAATGCTTTCATATAATTATAATTTTTAAAATGTTGACTTTGTTTATTTTTGGGGTTTACGTCTCATCGCCACAGTATAGGTCATATCCCGACGTTCCAGCTTTACTGGTGGAGGAAGACCTCAGATGCCCTTCCGTGCATTATTTCAGGCACGAACGGGCACCTGAGTAGAACCACCGACGTCCCGTAAGCTAGCTTGATAGATTCCTCACATGAAGGAATCCAAAAGCCCTGTCGGGATTCTAACCCACAGCGGTGAGGGGCAAGTGGTTTGAAGTCAACGACCTTAAACTGTTGACTAAAAGCTAGCCCAGTATATAAAGCGCTTGTAAACTAAAATGTCAGAGCCGTGGTATGATTTTGTCATCTCCCATATCGTGAACATTTTCAAGATGTATTTCTATTTAATTAATTAGTAGTCATTTCGTGCAATGCTATAATTGCGTAGCCATTCTTCAATATGTCAAAATGAAATAAGTAATGTCATAAAATCCTGTAAGCGTATTTTGAATGATATTGGATCAATGCCAATTTTACTACAGATGAATAATTTTAACCGAATGACATTTGTGGTTCAGAAACAAAAACACACAATGTATAGTATTATGTGAGTGTTTCTTTTCGCTGAATTACCATTATATTACAAACGATTGATCATTTAGTTGTAAGTGATGGAAAAAAATCCAAACAGTTTAATCTTTGTCTTTTCTGTAAAAACATGATAGGAAAAAATATATTTTGCTATTTCTATAATTGGTTGCTACTGTTGTTTGCAAGTGATATAATTGCCGTTTTCATATTTTGTTAACATAATTTGGCATTTGAATAGTCTCTCATTGTATTACTTTCAATAAACCATCACTTTCGATGCCACTTTCACACAGGAGTTTTTTTGACAGCTAAAATTGCTTTCAGTTTATTCCCTTACACTATTGTAAATGAATAAGTATTGTTATTATGTAAAATGACCCCAAAAAAGGAAAGTTTTGCAACTCAAACCAGGCAAAAATCTAACAAAAATGGATTTTAAATATGTCTGAGCATATTACTTTCTTATCTTTTACCCTAGTGGTACATTTTTGAACTAATCTTTAAAATTAGCTGCTTCGATTCCTTGTCTTTGTTTTTGTTTAACCTAAAACATTGCTAGGTGTCTACCTAGCTTTGTAGGTTTTTCTAATAGTAATGATGTTGTATATCACCTGATATGATGTCACCTGTGTCAAAGAAACAAAACATAGAATTTATGACGTTATTTAAACATAAACCTAAGGATCCTGCTTTTAGATTTGTCTTTTCACGTCTTGACTGTGACATGCAGGCATTTAACCTATTGCACATTCCAGTACCGTCAGCCAAACCCAGCCTGTAAACATTCAATATTGCCGTTTAGGACGCTCTTTAGGAATTCCGTTTTTTTCTTTCACTCTTTCTATTTCGAGTACACAGACCAATTTTTCTAGTACATGAAATGCGATTTATAGATTTATAATGGATAAACTGGGATATCAAGTATTTCTTAAAGCTGTTTAATATATTGTCGTATAAAAGGATATAAAGTTCTCATTAAAAACGTAAATGAGTCATTACTTAAATAGTGGCAGTGGTACAAAACAGAAATTTTATTGCAAGACGAAAAGCATGGCAAATAAATATACAAAACTTGAATGATTTTATTTAAAAAAAATAAAACGATCTGACAATTTATGACATCGAATAGTGTATGCTTTCCAAAATGTTAGGTATTATGACATGAAAATAATGTTTCCCTTAAAAATTGAAATTGAAATCCATACAATGAATGGGATGGGGGGAATAAAATGAAATCCATACAATGAATGGGGTAGGTGGGGTAAATTACACCTTCACTTTAAAGTCATGTGGAATTTTTTATGGGTATTTTGTTTTTAATACTTGAAGACCTCACGTGTTCATTCTAGCCTTATTAAAGGTATGGACCGGCACCTGTGTGGAACCACCGATCATCCGTCAGCTATGTTTATATCTTTCATATATGAAAGAAGTTCTTTGGAGATTAAAACCAAAAGCAGAGAGGAGGGGCAAATGGTTCGATGTCGGCGACCTCAACAACGCAGTTATATCACATAAAATTCTCATATATTTTTATAATGAACAAAATACAGAACCCATATTACATATTATAAATATAAAAAATGCGAGCATTACTTAATCTTCCTGGTTTTATTCTTCTGATAACCCAACTGCGCCCGTCTTTGCTTTAGACTTTTTATAGTACAAAAAATGTATTTTATCACTTACTGAAGTTCACTTATTTAAGTGAACATGGTGTCATTCGATTTTACGACTTGAAGTTCTTATAAGGCTGCATCTCGCCATATGAATAAACAGATCTGCAGAAGACAAACTACTTAATAGAATGATATAAAACACTATCAACATACTTTAAAACAATATGAAAATTCATAATTGAAATGTCAAATTGCATGTTTTATACAAAATGTGGTTGAATATACAATTATCATCACTATATTTCTACTTACATGTTTTAATCTTTTTCTGCTATTTTGAAATGTTGTTTTATATAGAACTTCTGTACAAAACCTTTTTAAATTGAAATTATCTTCTGCTTTAAAAGGCTGTCGTACATTTCGTTTAATATCAGTATAGCCTTCTTTTTGTACATTAAATGCATATATAAAATATATAGAAATATGACCCAACAGAAAAAAGTGTATGGGGGTTTTCCTTTGTTGAAAGATGATTGGTGTACAATTGGAACATTTTTCGGAAGTATTTCAGACAAAATTAAAAATAATAAGGTATGATTTGGATAATTATTCTTATAAAATGTTGCTTGAAATAATGCTAATAAATGATGATATTAATACTTTATTCCAGAACATTCTTCATCTGCTATACTTGTATAAATATACGTAATACCGGCTGGTTATTATGTCTGATACTAAATACTCTTAACGTAGTTATTTATGGCATTAAAGACCTTCTATTATAAACCAATTCAAACTATTTTAAGTTCTCTTCTGTCTGAAACTTCACCTTCATTTCTCTTGGAACTTACAAATAACTATTGTTACTAAGATTCCTTAAGCATTAAGCATTGGAGGTTTTGTGATTTAGTTATTATACGGTGGGCAAAATTAATGAGTAATGACCGTTGTTGATGTAGATGTGTTGCATTTGTGTGTTTTTGTTCCTTTGTTTTTATATGTTAAAATAGAGAAATACTTGTCTGTTTACAACCACTGGTATATCATAAGGTTTTACAATTCAAATATCATGGGCCCATTTCACAACAATAACATAGGTGGTGGTAGTTTAACCTTCACAGCACAGAAAGTCACAATGAAAGCAGAGTTCAGCCACCGCATTGTTCCTGAGCAGACTGTCAAGCAGCTTACCGGTACGTTTTGCATTCGCTTAAAATTGCAAGGTGCTAATAACGTCAGTACATGCTAGGTCCAAGATACTCTCCGAATAAAAGAAGAAAGGATTTCAAAAATCAATTACGGTGAAAATGACTCCACCAGCCGGAATTAGAACTCACAATTTCAAGCATGCACATGTGTTTTATATCGACCTGGACTGATTCCACCCTATTGTCTTCATTATCTTGCAGACGCTTAAAAATGTAAGTATAATAATTATTGATCAATCGTTTACATATTCAAAATGCGTAGCTAATCAACGAAATTACATGACCAGGGAACCAACGCAAAAATGATAAGTAATTATCGTACCTTTCCTACATTAAATATACAATTGAAAATTCAAAGGTAAGCAAATCAACAAACATCATAAAACAAGTTTGAAAAGTTAATAGTAATTCTCGTCAGGAAATATGTGTTGTGATTTAATACAAATGATGTGTACTTTTTAAGGGGCAGTAACTTTTCGCTTCAACTAGGACCTTTTTTTCTTAAATCAAGATTTTATCTATTAAATAGTGTCTTAAACAAATTAAAATTTCGCGCTGGATTGATTCCATATAGATTGATGATGGGCCAGTTAAATTTTACATTCCTGCCAATCCTGGTAAATATAGTACCATCAGGATAAAATTAAAACATTCCACAAACAACTATTTTTCTTATGATACAAATATATGTAATATTTTTACAAAAAATACTTTATTTTCCTTTAGATTACAAATAAATACACCAATTACTCATTATACCACGATTTCATGCAGTTTTGGGACAAGCAGTTGTTTATGGGCGATTTGATTAGGGGCGAAACGTCCTGTTTGCTCGAGGTGATCTGATTGCATTTTACGGAATATTTACAGTTAGCAAGTTTGTAAGGGCGTCGTCCCTAACATTTATACCAATACCATCATTTCTTTGTGACGATTGTTAGGTCATTCCTTAGCACTCGTTTATCATGCAGACTGAATAATACAAGAAGAAACCAGAAACTTAAAAGTGTACCTGTACAGGATAAAACCCCATTTATTTTTCGGACCGTTGTCGCACTAATATGCTATGGCAAACCCATTTGTTAAATGCATTTTTACAAAAAGTAGTAAAGACAAAAACAAAACATATTAACTTTCCAAATAAAACAATTTGAGTTTTAATTTGTTTAAAGGGCCTAAAAGTAGGGATCGATTTTGCAAAAAAAAAAAACAGCCCGGCAGAAAGAAACCGGTAGCTTTTTGTTATAGAGAGAGAAGAAGAAATATCGACGGTCCAAAAACGATCATGCCACGCGGAAATTTCTAGGAAATATTTCTCGAGTTACGTCTTTGGGCTTTATATTGTACAAATGAGACTATCCAAACTTGTACAAAATCGAATCCGTATTTGAATCAGACAAATGGTATTTAAACGGTTAGCTCTGGAAACTGGTGTATATTTCACTTTATCTTATAGAATTTAAATACAGAAATAACAAATCGATGGTCCAAAAAGCGACAATTTAACTGGCACCTCTACCTATAACTTTTCTTACGGTAGAGCTATGAACCTTATATTGCTGTGAAGAAGATCATCTAAACTAAAATAACCAACCAGATAATTACATTAAGTTTAAGTACGTAGCCTTTCATTATACAATAACTTACTGTGCATGATCTCAATTCATATTAGAACGTTCTCTAAAGTGCGTTTTTCTATTGTCGCTCTAAATTTACTTTCATTTTTATAAAGTTTTGAAATAATGTAAATCTCAGTTTTAGAAGATTGCTGTCTCTAAGATGTTGCTTTTACAGTCGATTCACGGTTATAGAGAGAGAACAGCAAATCGACGGTCCAAAAAAACGACCATACCTCGCGGAAATCTCTAGGACAAAATTCTTTGCTTAGGTCTTGCGCAAAGAAGATCCTCCAAACTTGTATAAAATGGAATCCGCAATGGAATCAGACAAACGCTGTACGGTTGGCTCTAGAAAATGGTATTTTTATACACTTAATATACACAAAGAACAAATCGCCGGAACATACAACCACCATGCCACGCGGTTAATAATTGCTTGAGTTAGGGCTTTTGGCTTTATTTTGTGCAACGAAAACCATCCGAAATTGAATCTGCATTGGAATCAGACAAAGGGTTTTTAAACGATTGGCTGTGGAAAATGGTTTTATTTTCCGAAAAGTTATACAATTTATCTACACAAAGAACAAATCTCCGGTCTAAAAAGTGACCATGACATGCGGAAAACTCCAGGACATATTTCTCGGGTTATGGCTAAAGGCTTTATATAGTGCAAAAAAAAACCTGCCAACTTGTACAAAATCGAATCCGCATTGGAATCAGACAAATGTCATTTTAACGAGTGGTTATGAAAAATGGTGTATTTTCCGAAAATTTATACAATTTATAAGAAGAAAAAACAAATCGCTGGTCCAAATAAGGACCATGCCATGCGGAAATCTCCCGTACATATTTCTAGTGTTAGGGCTTTGGACTTTATATTGTGTAAGGAACACCCTCCAAACTTATACAAAATTGAATCTGCACTTGAATCAAGCATATGGTGTTTAAACGGTTGGCTCAAGAAAATGGTGTGTATTTTACTAAATCTTATAGAATTTATATACATAAAGCTCGAAATTTTATTTCGAAAATCTGTACACTTAATATACAGAAACAAAACGCCGGTACAAAAAACCTATCATTCCACACGGAAATATCACGGATATTTTGCTTTTGGTAGTGCTAAGGCCTAACATTGTTATAATGAAGACCCACCAAACTCGTACAAAACCGAATCAACAACGGAATCAAACAGTTGGGGTTAAAGTAGTTGCCTCGAGAATATTTTGGGGATTTTTTACGAAAATTTATACACATAAATAACAAATCGCCGATGCAAAAACAAACGACCATGCCGCGTGGAAATATTACGGACATTTTTCTTGGGCTAGGGCTTTGGACCTTTTTGGACCCTATAAAATTCTACAAAATCGTAACCGCAATGGAATCAGCCAAATGGTGATTAAGCAGTTGAATAATATTGTGTTTGTATCTTCGAACATTAATACAGTTTTTATACAGAAAGTACAAATAGTCGGTAAAAGAAACGACCATTCCACGAGAAAACTCCCGCACAGTTTGCTTGGGTTAAGGGTGTTTATCTTATATTCTAAAAACGACCATGCCACGCGGAAATCTCGAGCCAATATTCCTTAGCCTTATAATGCTATAAAGAACATTCTCCAACCTAATGGAATATTTATTCCGCAACGGCAGTATACAACTTGTGTTTTAACGGTTGACAGCAGAAAATGGTGATTTTTACAAGTATTTATACTCTTTCTATATACTGGAATAACAAGTCACTGATAGGATTCTCAAAACTCATACAATTGCTAATCTGCAACAATATTATAATAATGGTGTTTTAACACTTGACGAAAATGTATACAATTTATTTACTTACAAACAAATCTCAAATGGAAAGAGTGACTTTACATCGCAGTCATTTTTTTCTTGCGTTAGAGCCTAATATTGCTGTTAGAAATCTTCCAATGTAATAAAATCGAACGAATAGCCTTTTTTGAAGTATGTAGCGTTCATGTCATGAACGGTTGCCTTTAAAAATTGTTTTTTTTTACGAAAACATTTACACATTATTTTGAAAATAAACAAATTGCCGGTCCAAAAACCGAGCATGCCATGCTGAAATCTCGGTGCCATATTCCTTGGTCCAGAGCTATATGCTATGATCAGCTATGATGATGTAAAAAGAAATCTACAAATTTATATAATTTCCGATAAGGACCGAAATAAAAAAAAATGGTGTTTGAAAGGTTGTCGTCAAAAGATGATGTTTATAAGAAAATGATTACACTTTATTATAAACAATAACTAGTCGCCGAAACAATAAGACGTAAATCTAACGTCTATATTCTTTGTCCTTAAGCTCGGTGTCATATATTGCTGTGAAGAAGAACATCCAAATTAATACAATTTTAATCCGGAACGGAATCACACCAATGATGTTTAAAAGTTTGGCAGCAGAATATGGTGCATTTTCCAAAAGTGTACCCTTTATATAAAAAAAGAACAAATTGCCGGTCCAAAAAAACGACCATACATCGCTGAAATCTAAAGGCCATAATCCTCCAAAATCTCCAAGTGATATATGGATGTAATGATGATGTATATGTGTAATGCAAAGGATTGTATGAACACTATGATGTGCCTTGCCATATATTTTGTGTTGTGGGTTTTAATGAGATAATTTCATTAAGACAATCACAGAGATATAACAATCTCTGTTATAGGCTATAGAGATCTGAATCTACGATACTACCTTCATTTTACTTAAAAGATTCTTCACAAAACCCTTGATATTTTATTATTTGTTTATATTTAAGTGTTGATATTATTAAAAGATGACTTTGTAAGGTTTTGATATTATATCATTTTTTGTGAATTTTATTGTGATGTTTTATTCATAAAACGTCTGTTATTAAATATATTCAATGACCTTGCCCATCAAGGTCAAATTATTTGAATTTGTTTCTTTTGTCATAACTGTTGTATTTACTTATAGACTTGATTTACATTTGCACAAAAAAGAACACATGTGACACAACTGACATATTTAATTATTCTGATTTGACATTGACCTTCAATTGATATTGGCTCTCTTGGTCAAGTTATTTACCAAGAGTAGCATAACTTAGTTATAAATTATGTATTTGATTCATACTTGAAGTGAAAAAAGAGCACTTATTTCTACACTGAGGAGATGACAAATGTGACCTTGACCTTTGAAAGCCATTGACTAGGTCCAATATAAAAATTGAGTTTTATTTTGTGAAAGGAAAATTATCTTTCGTAGGAGCGCTCTTTACTATAATATTCTTCATTTTGTGTGTTTGTAGAAATAAGAATAAGAAAAAGTCCACTGAGTCACCCAAGCCGGTGGTTCTTGTTTTTTTTATTACATTTGCTATTGAACATTAGAATAAGCTAAAGATACCATAAAACTGAAACTGAAAAAAATCAATATTAATAGTTTAAGCAGTAAATACTGTAACAGTACTTTTGATTATAAGTCATAATTGCCACAAATTTAAGGACTAATTTCAGATATAATCATAGAAAAATATTCAAAATTTATATTATATTTATAACAAAAAGTAGTAGAATCTTTATTCACAATATATACATGATAAAAATCTGTAAGAAGAGTGATCCCTCGGAAACATTTATGACAACAAAATAACATAAAAACTGCAGACTCGGTTTGACTGAGTCTGTACATGAGGGGTAAGTTAATAACATACAGCATCAAAACCATTTCAAGTAAACAATGCATTTTCATTTTAAAAGAATACGAAATACCAGTCAAGAATTTATTCAGCATAAAACATACTAATACAAATAAGAAATGCATATAGCATATATAAATTCAATATACAGTGTAAACAAAAACAAAAAAATTAAACAAAAAAAAACATATGGACATAAATGTTTTCAGTATTAATCATAAAGTAATCAACAGAAGAGGTTGTTTCAAACGAAAATTTACGATTAAAAATAAAATTATGACAAGGAATGATTCATTTACTTAAGACACATATATTTATATAACGAAATTTCTTTACTTATCTATAATAATTATCTTGTTGAATTATACAATTCTTTTTATATACAAGAGAAACAAATCTATCTCGGTAACATCTATCGTTTTTCTTTTTTGAATTGTTGACATGAGAGCTATAAATTAATAAAATGTTGGACACTTGCAATGAAAGCGTTTAAAATTTCATAAATTCTATATGGCTTCTAATATTACTTGTTACAGGGACAGATCCAGAATTATGATCATTGAAAAATATTCAAATGTAATATTTAGTCATAAATAATGTTATTCCTTTATTTATATCGACTTGTATCTTATGTTTTGTACTCACCGTGACGGCTTTAGTTCAATTAAAATGCTTCAATTTTTCTGCTTTGGCTACTCGTTCATGCAATATTCTTAGGTTTGTTTTGAATCAAATGTACCAATGAAGAATGTTTTCAAAATAAAAGAATATTTCCTGTTAGTTAGTAAGTTAGTAGATAGTTAGTTAGTGAGTGAGTGAGTTAGTTAGTTAGTGAGTGATAATGATAATGAGGACTGAAATGTGGTCAAAACTAAACATTCATGGTGTAAACACTGTGTTTTCTTTATCGGCAATTATGGATTCGGTTATTCGAGACGTTTCTTATTAATTAAATTGAAACGTTATAGTAACTGTTGTTTTTCAAAAATGTATTTATTTTCAGAAAACTTCATACAAACTATTTAAATATGTATGTACACCGACTGAAAGGTTTAACAAATAAATCTAGAATAAGAGCAGCACAATAAATCAAACTGTTCATTGGAAAACAAAAAGAAACATAGCTAAGACTCCGAGGATAGCACCAACCAGTCCAGCTACCATAAACAGCCCACTGACCCAAGCGTCCTTTGCTTCGAAATTTGCGTATCCTGAAATTATACAAAAATGTATTACTGTACTATATCAGCTCATGAAGATGATATATATTTCAGACTATCTAAAAATAATTTATACATTTACAGTACCATAACATTGACGCCAATGTGATGGATTAACAAGTTTAATTATATAAATTGTATTTTAAGATTGTGTGCTCATGCTCATTACATTTTTTTTGTTCCTATTATTTACACAACCATTTTTATCATTAAAATATTGATCATAAATTGAAAATATTTGTATTTATATTCAATATGTATTCAGACAAAAACGGCACATATAGATTTACCTTAAATACCATTTCCTGAATACAAATTTGGTAGCTACCTAAAACTATCATCATCCTTACCTGTTTCGAATGAAAACTTTTTCTTGCTGTCGAACCTTACCCTATACTTGGTGGACTTTCTGATCTTGTTTGTTATCATATGGTATGTTAAGCAGCATGAAGGTATAATATCGCAACTTTCTATGATAATAAGAACGGCTTTAGAAAGGTTATCGACGCTACGAATTAACTCTTCAAGTGCCGGAGTGGTTAATGTTACCTCGTAAAGATGTACACGTTCAATACTTCTCATTTCAGGAGCTAAGACGAATTTTCTACCACCAAAATCAGCATATTCAATTGCAAAACTTTTTATTTGCGTCAACTTTGTAAGGGATCCCGCCGCGTAGAGGGATACCTGTTCTTTTGAAAGGTACTTTAAGCGTAGCGTGTCAAGATTTGCTGCATTTGGCAGACTGCCTTCCAATTCCTTGTGAACATTGGTTGAAAGTCTTCCAGTATAACACATGTTTAAAACAGAAGGATTGACTCTTAGTGTTGAGATAGGTATGGTGCCAAGCCGTAACGTCTGCAGATTCTTATGTCTTGAAAGATCTAATACGCCACATTCTCCGCTGTGGTCCGAATCTTCACATTCAATATGACACAACCCAACCTCTGTCATTTCTGACTTTCCATTTATGTGAGCAAGTAAATCTTGAATGTCTGTATGAGATAAACGAATGCTATTTAGGCGTAATGACGTCAAAAGATCCATGCCAAATACTGTTCTTATAATTTCACGAGGAAGTTTTGTATACTTTGTGCGGTATTGTCCATCGATAAAGTTTGCAAAACATAAGTCGAGGCATTTTAATGATTTCTCAGAGTTTGTCAATAATTGTTCAAGATCATGTTTTGGTGGCGTAGCAATAACTTCTATCTTCTGAAGGCATTTCAAATTTGGAAGATCAATTTTTAAGAGTCTATCTGACACTTCTTTTGTTGACCTACTTTGCTCTATACTTAATGATTTGATATTATCTGTATTTTTCCGGATGATCTTTACAAGTGTTTTGAACCTTTTGTTAGTAATTGAATTATCTAATACAATATCCTCTAGATATAAGTCAAAGTCTCGATGATTGTTTCTCAACATTTCTTGTAAGATATCAGTCTGCATAGACTGAAACGACTTTACAACTTCCCAACATTTTCGATACTCTGGTAATGACGTTCTTCCAGATAAGCGGCACCTGTAGCGACTTATTGTTTCGTCTGTTGACATTATAGACCTCTGTAAATCTGCAATATTCTCATAAGCCACAGGACTAAAGCCACCCAGGAATACAAACATATTTGACAGCTGCAAAATGGATTCCAATGTACTGTACTCCGTAAGAAGACTCTTTTTTAAATCTAGATTGTATGGACTCGCCTGAATATACAGTGCAGCGAAATACTCTTGAATGGTTTTATGCTGAAACGAAAAGTTACTTTTCCTACCTGAAATCTTTGTATAGTCTTTATTCTGAGATAACAATCCTTTGTTAAGGAAAAGGCTTTGCTCATCGGTTGAGATAAATTTGTCCACAATATGGTCCTCAAATATAAGTGCTGATTCGTTTCTCCCACTGGTAAGTGTTTCAAATGCTAATTTCCCAAGCCTTAGAAGTTGCTGATAGTAATGCAAACACTCTTTATTTGCTGAAAAACATACAAGATGATTTACACTTTCATTTGAGGCAGTTTCTGTGACAGTCACGTCTGTAAAACTCTTACCTCGAGCAAGATTAAGTTCTATAGTGTTGCTATAGATCTGACATTGAGAATTTCCTATTGTATAGTCGTCGAACCATAGGCAAATCAATTGTAAAAATATGTAAGGTATGGACATTAAAGCATCAATTTTTGTAGATGACACAGCGGTTCGAAAGTCTTCTACTTTTTTTGAAGTCCTATACGCTCTATTAAATAGCTTTACGGCCGAAGCTAATAACTGGTTTGATTTTGTCTCGTCAAATTCAAGAAGCTCATATAGCATATCGATTTGACTGTTTTGAATTTTTGATGAATAAAGTTTCCATGGACGTGTTGTAGTGAGGATTGTACAGTTTGGCCAATGTCGTCGATGGGGAATAACATCACCCTTGTGTTCGCAGTTTTCTGGATGCATCCATTCATCCAACCCATCAAGTATAATCAACACATTCTTTTCGAGCAATAATTTGTCCAAAAATCTTCTGCTGTAAATGTTAGGGAAAGGCATGTTTTTTTGCAACATGTGGTATATCATTTTATTGATATGGCACTCATTTGTATCTGTTTCTTTTAAAGATATAAAAAACAATAAATCAAACATCTTCAAAGTTGTAAAATCTTCCGTTTGACTTGCTGACTTAATAACCGGTAAATGTGCCTGGCACCATGTCAAGCAAACCTTTTTTACAAATGAGGTCTTTCCGATCCCCGCCTTTGCAATGACATAAATTTCCGTATACGGTTGTTTACCGGAAAGGAATAGATCTTTGTATGAACATATTTCATGTTTAGATGTAGAATTATTTGCATCTAGGAATGCATTTGTTATTTCTATAGATCTGATTGTTGGCTGCACGTAAACCTCTTCAAGCGGAACATCATTTTCTATTATCAACGGAGAGATAGGTAATGTTCCTTGGGAACGTCTGTAAACTTTTACCAAATCACGGCGTAACCCTGAAATTATAGACACAATTTTATAAGTTGAAACAATTTCTAAACTGTAGTAACTGAAGCACGTTCATAAAAACAAAAGCACAAGAAAATAAGATCATTCGTCAAAAAGATATTCTAAATTTACATTTAGTAAGAACATTTAGCTCTTAATCGGTATTGCTTTATTTATCTAGTGTTTCTAAGCTTGTTGTAAACAGCAATGTTTAAGACAGAACGTCGGGTTGTACTTTATAATACAAGATATAAACAATAATGGTTTTTTTTTCTAATTTGCAAGTACATTATATATAATATGGTTATAATCTTTCAGAACAAAAGAAATATGCGTCTTCAGAAACAAATTCAAACATTTATTAACAACAGTTAACAGCACTTACTTTTACAAAGGCGTTTGTATTTCAAACAGGAAAGTATATCAAAACCATAGGCTTGCTGAGGAAAATCGTTTGCTGTAAATGCGAAACAAGAAGAATTGATGAATAGATTCGTTTTTCTTTATTTTATCATAAATTACTTATAATAGCAAAACAAATTTGGTTTGTAATCTAGCTTAGAAAACTTTCTCAATGACAACTGATCTGGAACATTAAGTTTAATGAATATTGTCTCACACCGTTGATTTATAAATCATATGGGATTAATTAAAAATAGTTCACTTGCACAAAATACATGAAATACTTGTGATTTTTACAGGAAAGCTGGGCAGGTGGACCGGATGCCGAGATATGACTTAAATCGGTTTAACAACAAACAAATTTATTGGTAAGCATAATACACATTAGTCGTTTTAAGGACGTTATTAACTCATATACATAGGCATGTATAAACACGGTCAAACCAACATTGCAATGTATATCTCGACAGTTTGACAAAAATCAACATAGCTTACCAATTCCCTTTTGGAGAATTTCATCGACTACTTCACTTTTAATTTCTTCCTTCATTTTTATTAGAGCCTGTAACTTTATTGTGACTATGTAATCTAGTTGTGCAAGTGGTAGAGTTTCTTTGTTGGCTACCTCCGATTTAATGTCGTTTATCAATTTACGCGGTATCTGCATCGCATCTTCTTTATTCTGCATTTCTTTTTCATTTCCAGTGGAAGAATCTATTTCTTCACTGGCGGTCTCTAACGCTTTATTTAGATCTACCACATGAACAGTTATTTCATTCTTCTTCAGCTGAAAAATGAAAACAAAATCATTATATTGGCTCGAATTTTATGTAACACTTCAAAATACACGTATAGCTTCGTAAATTAAGCTTTAAATATGTTGACCTTTGTATATGTAAAGTTTTTAACGTAAGATTTTAGAGATCCTGTATGTTGAAATTAAGGACTTAAGTGAAATTCTATATATGTATATTATTATGCTTCTTCAACAATTTTCAAACACCGAAGAATATGTAAAGTATGTACTGCAAATATTTGTCCATAATCATTAAAATATATAAATTTCTTATTGAAAAGATATCTTAGACTTTATAGAAAATAAATTTCAAATTACCTACCTTTATTAACATGTAATGTAAACTCGGTAATATCTTTACAAATAATGCTTTTTGGAACTTACAATATTGATAAATCTTCATTTGAGCAATAAATTTATGATAAAAAACATAACAATGAGTTACAGGATCTTTATAAAATCTACTAGACTTCTTTGATAACTGTAAAATATAACATAAGTTTGCAGTAGCTATTTATTGCCTTCATTGTCCAATGAAAATCGACCTTACAAACGTGCAGAATTATAATTTCAAATACACGCCATTTATGTTCAATGTTTATACAATGTTTAATTGAACGTCATGCAATTCACCAACCAAGTTAAGCTGTTTCACTGCTTCTTGTGCTGTTTTGTTATGAGCCAAACATTCAGCATCGGAAAGAAGACTTATCAAACTGTCAATATAAGTTTCTAGGTTTGTTCGTGAAACAATCAAATCTCCAGAATGTCTAATATCATTGCCCATATCACGCACCTAAAATAAAACAAATTATTATAGTAATGTTAATAAAAAATTCAACACATTGACACTTTGTAATTTCATTTATTGAAAGTTATGTTAAATGTTATGCTTTTGTCAAAAGCCGATTGTTATATTGAATGAGTTTTGGGTGCAATATACCTGTATTCACCAGATAATTCACTAATTGTTAAAGCCAATGCTTTCATATGAACGGTTAAGAAACTCTTTAAAAAGAAATACAATGTAAAGATTACCTTTGTGACCTTATTTACTTTCTCACTGAGCAGATTTGGCATTGTGCGTCCAAAACTTTTCTTACATATAAGTATGGAAAGAAACCCATTAAAATCCACATCTTTAAGGCTCTTGGCATTTTTGTAACGGTTTGTAGGAGGCACAAAACATTTCGCTATTTCGACTAAGTCGGTGCACCATCTTGTTGCGTCTGTACTTTTCCAATTAGGTGTCTGCCTGTGCTGTTTTCGTAATTCGTCTCGGATATGATGGCATATGTCCTTTGCACATTTTCTTCCAGGTACCTCTCCTTGAATCGTTGAACTATGGTAAACACATCTATTTTGACGTCCCTTGACACAAAAGTTGTTCGTTGGACAGCTCAAAATAAGTTCAGTCGTACATGAGTTGCAAATGGAGCTTTTATTTATCTTGTGTTTTGTGAGGACTGTTTGGATGAACTTATTTAAATCGTCTTCCAAAGTGGATTCTATTCCCTGTTTTGTCAAATTCATTGCCATATGACTTTTCAGCCAGTTCAAAAAACCGTCTTCTTTTAACAACGAATCCATCATTTATGGAAGTAATATTCTTGTTTCAAGACTCACTTATCTTATAAGACCTAAATATTGTATGAAAAAGGTATGTTTATTAAATAATTGACAATTATTGATTTATAAAAATAACTTGAAAGTATCTAGTAGATAACAAAATGGTAGATCCCTCATTATCAAGTAAAATCAAAGTAAAATACAATAAAGAAAAATCAACCAAGCTTAAGCATCTTAAACAAATGTAGTCTTCATTACCCTGTGAGGTTTAATGTGAAATGAAATGATGGTTATTAAAATATATTACCCTGCTAGAAAAATCTTTCGTCTGTGACTGTGTCGTCATCACGTTTTTATAATTGTTTTATTTCTGAAAATTGAATCAAACATTTCAATGTGGAATTCAGTATAACGTTTAATGAAAAAGTACAAAAATGTATATATAAAGAAATCGTGCAAAACAACCACATATATCGAATTACCTTTGTTATTTTTGTATGTTACAAATCTGTCCGCTCCATCATAGAACAATATGTGATGCATGAGTTTCTGGTTAGTAGCTCAAATGTTTTCGACAGAACTAGATGTGAAATTCAAAACTGTGTTTAATATGTCGTTGTTTTTTATTGTTTTTATTGTAATTTTTTTGAATGATTCTGACGGCAAAAATGTTTACCTGAAATGATGTGTGGCGGAGATGAACGATACTAAACGAAGCTAAAACGTTCAATTCAAAGCTGCAGGTTGACGATATGAGTATAGCTGTAAAGCAACATTTTCTCTCACGACGTGAGGCATTTTAATTGTACTTCTATTGTCCATATCTATAGTTATGAAAATAACATCAAGTTCATGTATTTAATGCAATTGAAATTGCAAGTCTTACGTGTACACTGTTTTAAATAAATTAAACGTTATTTACTATAAGAATAACAAAACATAGCCAGTTGTCTCTATTGTAACCAAGATGGTCATTATTTCCTTTTCAAACACGTTTTTTTTGTGCCTTTGTTAGTTTTCATTTGTGTCATCATATTAACTTAATATGAGAAATAATCAAGGAAAATATTCTTTCAAATGATCTGTATAACGATAATAAAAACACAACAGCTTAAATGCTTTAATGTACCAATAAGTTATCGTATTCACAGCTTAAATGTAGTATCGCGATATCATTTAGGTCCGTTAAACATATTTTTTAAATGCCTATTATGTCAATGTTAAAGAAAATAAAAACAATGTATTGTCTTAATTGTTTATAACGGACATAATAGCATGTTACCAGTTAAAAAGAATCACAAACTCGTTTGAAAATAAAAGGATTTGGACATGACGTGTCTGATATGGTTATACATTGTTCTCGTTGTATATTAATCTATGTAAATTGATATGAATAAATGATACTACGTATAATTAAGAATATATGTCATTGATTGCAGAAATATGCAATTTATTTCTATGATGAATAAGGTAAGAAGTGGAAATAATTTTCTAAAGTGACTGAATTATATTTTGCAAATACATATGTATTCTTTTTTACGGTCAAAAACACTTAATTTGAATATGGTTTATAAATATAGGCAGTGGTTCGCTAAAAAATCTGATTCATAGGGTCCAAATTACTCTACATAATTTGAAATAAGTATAAGAATAATGAATGAATGTTACGAATTTTAAAACAATATACCGATGAATTCCATATGATCGACTTCCTTTTTGCAACAAACGAACAAACGCCAAGTTGCAGACAGGAAATAATTTTGCATATAAATGTAAAAAAATAAATGATTGATTAACTGACTTTGATACTGCTGGAAATATGTTTGTAATAAATTGGACATTTTCTTAATATATGGGTTTTGACGAGGTATATTATCATTATAACGATGATTGTTCAAAGCATAACTCAATCTGAAAAATAATAGACACTAACAAAACAAATGTTTATATCATGATTATTTGATTAACTTCTACCAACCTTGGAATACGCATTGGCGTCTTGATACACGTACCCCAAAATGTCTAACAATTTATTTCAAATAAGTCAAAAGGGTAAATAAATAGAAGGTTTTACAGTTTCGGTTTAAAAAATAACCAATAGAGCTAAACAAATCCAGTGCGGTTTACGCTTTAATATATAAAATGTAAACATTTTATTTTCTTGACCCTACTTTTCATAAACACTGTTCAAAACAATGCTAATGTAAACTCGCTAAAGTATTATTATTTAAAACAAACTTTTTTACCTTTTATCATTCATATCATGTTTCGTTAAGCTGTGTATTTTAAATTTGTCTTGTTGCATAAAAGCTATTTAACAGTTATTTAATGTACGGGTTTTGGGTTTCGTTGTCAAGTAATATGAGATCTATTATGAGATCATGCATTGTTCGCCACCATTGTAAAATGTCCTTGAACAAATCATTTATAGATTTCAGGATAAAAAATAACCATCTTTCAATGTTAAATAAACAACTTTAATCAAAATTAAATTTTTTATGAGTTTTCAAGTGATACGACAGAAGTAAAAGAGAAAAGTGTAATTTACTGCAGTTTTATGACTTTGAAAAGCATTTGTTTGGTAGGGAGGTATTTCAATATTTACATAATTTTAAGATATTGAATTAGACAATATACTTTAAATCTCTACAATGATCTATACAATTTCATTAATTGAAAACTATTTTTAAAAGAAATCAAAGAAACATTTCAAATTGCATATAGCTGCTAAATCTGGATGATGTAATAGATAAAATACATGTATGTGTCTGCGTAAAAATCATTGCTAAATTAAAAGAAATAGGTTGAACGGATGTGCGACATCAACACAATAGCAGTGCTTTTAAGTTACAGTCTCACTTACAACCCGGCAGAGCCCCGGTAGACGTCCGGGGTGATCCGGGAACGACTGGAGTACATCCGTAACTCTGTCGGCAACGTCCGGGATGACCCGGGATGATCCGGGAACATCCGGGATTCGACCCCGGATGGAATAAAATATTTAATATAACCGGGGTGGTCCGGGATGATCCGGGAAGGTATTATAGCTTTGCCGGCTTCATCCTTAGCTCTGCCGGGAACGACCGGGGTTATACCGGGGAAGCACCGTAGCTTTGCCGGCACAAACCGGGGATGATCCGGGGTATGATATAGCCGGTAGAGCTACGATAGAGCTACGGTAGAGCCCCGGTTTATGCAGGCAGAGCCCCGGTAACTACAGGCAGAGCCCCGGAGGATAAAGGTAGAGCTACGGCTGATCCCGGTAGAGCCCCGGCAAAGCCCGGATCATTTCAAAAAAATAACGACAATTTGCGATGATTGCACTTGTTTGTATTTAAACTATTCCCATTTCCCTTCTATCCAGTCTTGCATAAGGATTTTTCAGAAAATCATCATGAATTACTATTCTGGAACAATAAATATTATATTTAATAAAAAATATGTATCAATTTTATCATTTTCACTCGTTTTCAATCCACCGAGGTTCTACCGGGGCTCTGCCTGGATCGTCCTGGGCTCTGCCTGGATCGACCGTGGCTCTGCCTGTGTCAACCGGGGCTCTTCCGGAGTCATCCGCGAACGACCGGGGAAGCACCGGCATGAACCGTAGCTTCACCTGGGCTCTGTCTTGATAATCCGGAGCGCATCCTGGGTGGTTATTTGGGAATTACCGTAGTGCTGCCGGGGTTAGTGTGACGGCAACAATAATTTCATCCCGGATCATCCCGATAACTTACCGGGATAGTCCTGGGCTCTGCCGGGAGTAAGTAAGACCGCAGCTTTAACGAAATTATTATAGAGATATTAAATTGCAGTTGACAATAGAAACATGGCTTGATAGTCATGAAATATTGCAATTCGATTTGTTTAAACATATTTTATTCCTGTCAAATTTTTACAAGATGTTCAATGCAAATATATATATAAAAAATAAAAAGAAATACACTTTGAAAGAAAAAAGGTTGGACCACAAGTTCATGTAACATTAGTAATTCGGTCCGTCCCTAATTGCAATTAGACTGTTTGAAGATGTTTGACAATGCCTGATAATAGAAATTTTCCAAATGAAATGGAACCTGTTCCCAGACCGTCACGTAAATAAATTCCAATATATTTTACTGCCACAATTGTTAAAGGTCAAGTGCAGAAAAGGTTTGGATCTGATATTGAATGTGTGATGGATATTTTGACAATGACTGCGTTTAACAGGTAGGCGAACCAAAATCTGGCAAATATTTGTAATCAGGGGTAATACGAAACTATATTATTAGCATTGCATATTTCTGTACTGCAAATAATGTCAAAAGGATTCGAGTCGTTTACATAAGAATAAATCAATGAAATCATGTAATATTAGCCGAAAATAGGCCATTCTTACATGACGCGTTTAAATCATAGAAGCGTATCCCTACATAAATTTTGCATTTTGGTGTCAACCATTCATAAAAATTTCATTCTAAAAATTATTAATAAAGGTATATAAATGGTAAAGTTAAGATGATAATCCTTCAACTACAGAAACAAAACAGAACTTTATCATGGAAACACTTGTATTCATGACATATAAATAGAACATTTGATTAACTATTGTTATCAAACAACAACAAAAGCAGCAGTAGAAATGAAGATAGAAATGGTATGTACGTACGTATGTATGCATGTACGTACGTACGTACGTACATACACACATACACATCTGTTAAACATATTTATTTGTACGTACGTATGTATGTATGTATGTTCGTACGTACGTACGTATTTATGTACGTATGTACATATGTGCGTGCTTGTGTCGACTTCAATTCAATCGGTAAAACAATTTAATTACATTACAAATACTGTGCATAATAGGGATCAAATGCATCGTAATTTAGCTACACAATAGACCGTATTAATCAAAAAATACATATTAAGCAATAAAAATGTCTGGCCAACCGACAAATTTCTAAATGAAAGGTACAATACAATGTAACCCAGTCCTGTGTATAAACACCGGTTAGGCTAAAAAGAGCTTGAAATATGTGTAAATGAGATATATTCTAGAGACTTGCGTTAGTCATGCTTGTTTTTAATTTTATTTTTAATATTAAAGAATTAGAGCAATTATGTTAACAATATGTTACTCGCAATGCAAATGATTTGTCAGAAAACAACGATGTAAACACTTCACTTTTGTTGTACACAGATATTAAATACAAATGTACATAACTTAAACGTAAAAAAAAAGAAATAAGAAACATGTATAAATATTTTGATATTTTATAAAAAAAATCTAAGAATAGAAAATTTGTATATTTCAGTTTTTTTCTGATTTAGTTAAAACATTCCGATATTTTGACAAGACGAATTACTTGTCAGTACTTTAACTATTGCGTTCTGTTTTTACCTGATGGATTGTGTTTTATGCAATGCAAACAAAGCAGGTAAAGTGTAAATATCAATTTCCCTACATGTTTACCAGTCATATTATTTGGAAAAAATATCAAGATTATAAAAGGATATTAATACGAGAAACGATTTAAATAAGTTCTTTACCTGAAATTGACACCTTTTATTTGTGCATTTGCTTGAAACTAGACCTCGATCCATACGCACATCCCGTGTCCTTTATGAACTTAAAGAAAAAATATAAATGTATTTTCTTTGACGTTGCCGCCATTGTTATAAATTAATTTTTCATTAATTAAGTGACTCAATTTGAATTAACATCCAAATTAATTAGTTTTGAATAGAAGAATTAATTAAGAAAAGATACATTGTCCGATAATGAATTTAAAGATTATGTAATCCACGGTAACAATTGTCTGCCATTTGTTATGACTACCAAAACGCAACTGATCAATGCAGAAAAAACTAGGAGGTATGCAACTGAAAGTACAGGAATAGAAATAAGGGAGATTATATGGGAGGATCGATAGGGTATTTCCAATGCACAGTATGATTAATTTTGCAATATCGCATATAAATTCAACCAAGAAGTATTCTATAAACACGCAGTAAACCTTGGTTTAACCATTGATGGTTTACTTCTTCGAGTTAGGTTTGTGCAGAAATAATATGAACACTTAGCAATGTTACATAACACAAATACTTGGTGAAATCATATGTTTTCAGATTATTATGATGGTATACCAGCACTTTTTAATTGACGTAAAATTTAAGTTTTATTGTATGTTACCAGTAAAATAGTGCTTTAAATTACTAAAAGCGTATTTCAATAAGAACAATATTGTTTAAAATACAATAGAGAAAAAAGAATCTTTAAAGAATGACCAAAACAGCTGTTATGCTTCGCAATAGACCTCTGACCTAATGAGGCGACATATTTGAACTACTTTTAGTACATGATTCTACCATTTTGTTGGATTATGTTATCATATAAGGTGTAAAATTTAAAAAAAATAGTCATTATTTATTTTTTTCATCATTGTTACTCGGGTTGATTAAAAAAAGAATAATTGAAGAAGGTATCACAAAGATAAATACTCTAAATACTAATAGATACGTGATTTGTTACTTTCTCGCGAACGGACACTGCCTCTTTAACCGGGCGAGTTGCGTTTTTCGAGGCCTATTAACATCCGAGATATTTACGGAAATAGTCGATGTTTTACGATTGGCGCAAACGGTATTTTAGATTTTACTTCAGACAAAGATATGTAAAAAAAAAAGCATTGATGCAAAGCATCAAAGGGCGTCCAAGCAAGAAATGCAGCAAGTGCAGATGAACTAGTAGATATATGATGACAAGATATTCTTATAAACTTTTCAATGGTTCATTGGTTTTTACCAGAATTGTATATCACTTATGAATGAACGGACGAAAGACATTGTTCATTACTTATAACTTTGATTGGCATGCTAGAAATTAGAATATTACTTGTTATTTCTTTATGATCGTGGTTATTAATAGCAACGGACATACATGTATACAATCATTTATAATCCATATGTGTAACGCATGATCAGCACCACACTTGTGTAATTGTCCCTTATTAATTTATCGCTATGAGCGAAGACCATGTTGATCATGTTGAGCATAATTGTTTATTATACAATAATTGTAATATTTATTTTAATAAAAAATACAGATTTTATGAATATTGTTTTCTTTTTTTTGTTTTATGCGCTATTTTAATACTGAGTTTTTACGTTTACTACTGTTTTAAGAATTCAATTGTCATATTGACCGACGATTATAATTAAGTCAAAACTTAACTGGAAAAAGTCAGTAAACTATGGTTAATCTTTCAATATATAATATTGTTTATTCTTAAACCATAAACATGTACATTTGTATTTTTCTTTATCATTTTTTAAATTATCAATCAATTGAATTATTCATAAAATCTGATTTGTAACTTTTTTGTACTTGATTTGTAATAATTCCTCGGCATCTTTACTAAACACGAATAACAAATGAAATAAAATGTTTCAAAGTTGATAGTGTCATATTAATGCCATAAAAATGTACATTTTTCTCAATTATTGTACATATTTATTGTTTGATCTCATATAGATAAAATAAAACATGCGATTTGTGTTGTTTTCGTTTTTTTTTTTTTTTTTTTTTTTTTTCGAATTGTATGTTTATGTATAATAATAATCAATAAATTTGAGAGTTGATCTGTGTTTATTAATTATTGTAACCAAACTAACATTCATTTTGGAAAAAAAGCTTATTTATCTGTAAAATATTTGTTTTGTTCTGTAACGATATCAAACATCTACTCCAAAACCGGGAGAGACCGGACAATAAACGTGTGGTACTATTCGCCCCGGTCAAAATAGACCAGGAGAGACCGGGAATTACCGATAGGAGTACATCCGTCTATAAATAGATTTTCGGAATTTTTGTGTCATCAACTCATCATTCTATTTACAGCTTTCGGAATAACATACCATAATAACCCACTGTGTGCTAAAAAATGATAAATAAAAATACCCCGAAGAGCGCGATTTATTGACGGAAAAGGTGATTTCAGTTGAAAATGTTTGCATTGCGAAATTCTCCAGTTCGCTATTCATTGTACATATCGCGACTAATTAATAATCAAGCACCCTCATACCGATCGGAATGATCGGCTTTTATTATGAACAACTATAAAAGGCTCGAGAAGTTGCTGTCGCCCTTTCACAAAATCTGATTTCATTACATAAAAGGCGCCGCGCTTCGGCGCGGACGCCAACAATCGAAACTAAAATGATCTTCATATCTTAAAGTGATTTAGTAGAAATCGCAATTTTCCAATTGATATTGATTAAACAGATATACTAGATTAAAGGGTATAAACTTATAAAATTAAATATTTTCAGTATATTAATAACAAGTAGAATTTTGTTGTTTCTATAATCTAGTGGTCGATCAATGAGTTTGTGCATACGTCAGCTGCACTTAAGAAGGCAGTATGCAAACGTATTCTTTTGCAGAAATTACACTACATATTGTAAATTTATAGCTTTGTACACTATATGTATTTAAAACTAAACTTTGAACCGTGATATGGCAGAAAATGATATCAAAATATGTTTATAATGATTGTCTGTGTAAATTTAGAAAATATGACAAAATACATGTAGTGGCCGAGTGGCTTAAGAGTCGGACTAGTAGTCTAATGATCGATAGATTATGGGTTCAAACCCTGTCAGGGGCAAGTCGTTGTTTCCTTGAGCAAAAACCTTTTTTTACACTCATTGCTCAGTACTGGTTGGTTCCAGGAACGGATTCAAAAGTTTGCCTATAAGCTTATAGCTTCCTACACAATCAAACTAAAATAAATTCTAAATAAACTAAAGTACATGTTATCGAAAGTTTCAAAAGTGGTTATTTTGAATATGAAAAGATCGTCGGATTTTATATTTCACAATTTTAAAGTAGTTTCTACCAGATTGTTTATGTGTTAACTCATTACTGTGTTCGAGACCCGGTTAGATTGCATCATTATTCTACATTTTATAATTTAATAGCGAAAATGTCGGCATATAAAACATTTCAGAGACTTGCTTTAAACGTGTTTGTTTTGTTTTGGTCTTTGTTTGTTTTGTATTGTTTTGTTGTTGTTGTTTTTTCTTTGTTTTTTTTGTGGAGGGGGACGTCATTTTGTTGTTTTCTTTTCGGAATCGAAAGTAATTAAGTACATACAATATGGAACAATCGAAGCGCCTCAACACCTCAACGATTATTCATAATAATCTAGGAGTTATAACTAATACGGATTAAAACTATTTCTACCACTACTAAAGCATGGGATGGCGATATTTAAATTTGCTGATTGAATATGTACTTTTTTCAAAAAATAGAACAAATATTTTCCTTCTTGTCTTTTTCATTTTTTAAGTTAAAATATTTCATTTATTAACAATTCTCTTTACACAAACAAAACCAAAACCATAGAAAACTTTGCATAGTAATTTATTTTACTCAGACACAAAAGAATGCAATTCAATATTACTTCAAAAAAGTGAGAAGTTATAATTGTAAATGGTAAATAAAAACAGGATGTAAAATGTCAAAAGCCAAATAAAAAAATAAATCTGAACTAAGATGAAATGTTGCGTCTTTTAAGTGATTTTGAACTATCAAAAGGATCCAAAGGTTCCAAAAATTATTGTTATTCTTTTAAAAAAAATATTACTGTTATATCTGCTTTTAGATTATAAATTGTATTGTTTGCAATACAACAAAGTCGGTGTTATTAATCATGCTCCTATCAAGCAAAAGAAGTTAAAATATATTATAAACTTTATAAAATTATAAAAAAAGAAACGTTTACGAAAACGATTAATTAAATAAAGTGCTTACCTGAAACTAACTTCTCATTGTTGCGTATAGAAATACTATGTCCTTTTAGGTATGATAAAAAACAAAAACGGATTCCTTCTGCAAAGGCCTCCAATCTAACAACGATTGTATTAAGTTTAATAACGACCTTTATTACTCTGTAAAGTTTATGTTATCCAAGCTGCAAATGTCTGTCATTTGTCTAAACTGCCTTGTAAATGAAATGGATTATGTTTTATCGAAGTCGGTGTTTAATAATGCACAAATGCATTGTGCAACGGGGAATATCGAGTTACCAATAACGGTAGGTTTACAAAGGGTATTTCCACGGCATGACGATAAAAAACAAACAGAATATAACCTTAACGTCCCATGCACATTTTACAAAAATAATGCTTAATCATGGACATGATGGAAGAGCCGTCGTTTTTAATCTGAAGTAATTTGAAAGTTTATCAAGTGAGTAACTATAAATCAAATTCTTGCATAAAAACGCGTGCACAGGTATGTATACATAAACGGAGAAGTGGATAAAATCTGTCTATAGCGTTTTTTGTAATATGCAAACACTTTTAGAGGCTATTTTGTTTCCAAAAAAACCAAACCTTTGGAAAATTTCCCTGCATAAATTTTGGTTTCTAAATTTAAAAAGATTTTTTAAAAATTATAAATTGTGATTCCGGGGGTTACATACTGCACTGGGATTAAAACAAATTTTTATTATTTTCGATTGAAAAATGAAAAAATTTTTATAAAAAGTATTTTAAATTTTAAATTTGCGGGCATGGTTTAAAAAGTAAACGATAAAAATTTCACAAAACGTTTTAATTTCTGTGCTCATGACGTTTAGAATGTAACTGCATTTAACTTGACACACTAAAGGGTTTTCAACACCCCCACTTTCCTTTTACTTTCTAACGCGATTTAAAATTTGGGAAAAGATTTTGGGAATTTCCCTTTATTTGGAAATTTTCACGGAAATAGACGAAAATTAATAGGCGGAGCCAATTTCACGAAAGCAGAATATAAAGAGAGGTAACTCTTGCGGGTACAAAAATATTTCAAATTATATAGAAACTGTTACATCACTCTTGACTTTGAACATCCCTCTGATTTTGTTTAAACGTATTCTAGTACAGGATATTCAAGTCATGCAAAATTGTTTAATATATAATGTAAAAAATGTAACAACGTATATACTGATAATGAGCATAATAATATGCAAAAAACTAAAGTTGGTGAAATAACATAAGGAAATGTTTCCCATATATAATGACACTCACCACTATTTATTGATATCAATAATAGAGTTTTGCTTGAGCCACGGCAATACTCTTTGGCCATATCTTTTTTTTTTTACCTTCAGCAAATAGTACTAGAATGCGATACATGGAAGGCACTTTTGGCAACACCAATAAAGAGAACTGAACAAAAAGCTTGTGCCTTCTTTCTTTAAAGGACTATGTTGGGTTGTAGAAAAACTCATATATTTTGACCAAGTGTATAACCATGAAAACAATGCAGAGTTTACTATCGATAATTCCGTTGTATAACCAAAACTTGTGAATTTGTCCCATATTAATGTTGAAATAAATATTCAGTGTATCCTTGCAACTCTGTTTACCTCCATTGGGAGGTATTTTGGGTCATAGGATGTGATTTAGCCTTTTATTGTTAAATATATGCAAGCTGGCGTAGGTTAAGGTCTTTTTTATGCATTGTGCTGAATCAAATTAGCACCTCTAAAATATGTGTATACATGCTGTCATTAGCTGTCACCTAGATTTGCTGTCTAAATTTGTTGTCTATTATGATCAAAAACAGAGAACTACTTTTATGTACATGAAATACTACAGCAGAATATTTATTAAGGTTTTGAAAGTAATGGCTTTCTAAGGAGATAAAAATAAACAAGGTATATCATAAATTGATAATCAACATACATACATTTGGACTCATTTTAAATTTTACTTATTGAAAACGAAATGGGAAAAATGGGGAAAATATATGGTAAAAATAAAAAGTTATGTACGAAAAGGGTACATACAACTTTGGTTATAATTTTACTATTGTTAAAAGTTTTTTTTCTTGTCAAGTCATACGTTAGAATTAAGGTTACTAATATAATAGTACTACTAGGAAAGACAACAGCCAGAATTTGGTCTGTATTAGTAATAAGTCGTATCAGAATGTTGAACTTGAAAAATTGAAAGTGGTAAGGTAGCAGCTTTAACTGTAAATGTTACTCATTCTTATGCAAATTGGAATACCATCAGTGAAATTTATTTGTCGTTGAATATAGTCTTTTCAATAGTTTTCACTTCTTGAAAAATATTTAACCTCAGACAGTATGTAACCTGGTGATTTTCGGTTTTTTTTAAGTTTCTTTTTTCCAGGAAATGTGGTGTCTACAAACGTTTTAAAAACTTATATGCCTATATTCCTTTTAAAGTCCGCTGATGTTGGTTGTAGGCAATCATGCAACAGAATTATGTTAAGTAACTAAACACCTAAACGGTATGATAAACGGAAACTACGCCGTTTTCTTGTCGCCGACGGTAAATACCGAAAATGAGCGGAAAATACGTTTATTTACGATGATTTAGTGGGCGGGAAAATGGGCGGAGCTTATTTTATCTCCTATTGAAAAACGTGTAAAGCTGGATTATGCTGATCTGAATCATGATGGTTCGACAATGTAAAGCTAAGAATGTAACTTCTGTTTTGAGTATTCGAACACTTGGTACTGCTACTATCAGTTAATGTTTTGTCGTTAAACAAATAGTATTTTGTTGAAATGCATGTTTACAATGTTAAATCGGCAAACTCAATCCAAGTATGCAACATTGGAGTTTACATACAAAGAAATACAATTGTATTTTATCCATTAACAAACTGTTCAACTCAGATCAACAAGGCTGGATTTTTGGCAACGAATAGCCTCCATATAACACAGGGCTCGGTGTAAAACTAGCTAACTGTCAAATGACCTGGCACGTAAAAAGCATGTAGTAACCGTTTTTTATAACGCAACGTGGAATGAAAGAATCAGAAATATCCTTATAAGTAATAATAGCCCTCGGGCATTAGTATGTGTCGATGTAAATGCTTGTAAACATTGTACATTAACCCTGTAATAATAGCCCACGGGGATAAATATGTGTCCCATTAACCCCGTATTATAATGATACACTTGTTGAGCACTAAGGAACCTAAGAAGGATAACATGCTGAATAGTGCCTCACAAATAAATTCTATTGGAAAAGATACTTTAAGAAGAAAAAATACTTTAAGAAGTTCAACTAAAATTATTATTCTATTTCAAGGTGGCAAAAAAACTAAAAGATATATGTGGCAACGGGGTCTTTCAAATAGAAGTATCACCATTCATACATATAAATACATTAAGAAAAATGTTCTTTTCAACAGCTCCATGTAAATGTATATTTAATAAAGTGTTAATTTCATGGCAGTTGAATGAAAGAATATAACAATTGAGCCGCGTCATGACAAAACCAACATAGTGCGTTTGCGACCAGCATGGATCCAGACAAGCCTGCGCATCCGCGCAGTCTGATCAGGATCCATGCTGTTCGCTTACAAACCCTATTACAAGTAGAGAATCTGATAGCGAACAGCATGGATCCTGATCAGACTGCGAGGATGCGCAGGCTGGTCTGGACCCATGCTGGTCGCAAACCAATTATGTTGGTTTTGACATGACGCGGCTCATTTATTTTCATATTTTATATTTGTAAAATTAACATGGTTAACATTTTATATGATTTTCTTAAATGCAACAAATTACACATGAATGAGTGCAGTTCTTTAAGAAACACTTTTGTCAGTTTAACTTACTATATTGTCATTCTAGGAAAAATGATCATTTATTGTAGTATGTGAACATTTGTGCATGTGAGTGTTTATTGTTAAAGCATTTCAAAATTAAATTTTTTCAAGAACGGCACAATTTTATTGCTTGAATTTATTTTCATAAACAAATCGATTACTAGATTGATTAATGAATCGTGTTTAACTGATTTACCAGTGTAAACGTTTTTGATTCATCAGAAATAATTCAATCATATCGGAAAAAAAAATAATTTCACGCACATGTGTTCACATTTGATATTAAGTAAAAAAAATCCACATCATTTGATTGAAATAGAAACAATATATGTATGTGCATGTAATAAGTAAAACTATTACTGTAATAAGTAAATTGTTTTTACCAAAAAGTCACAATCTACACTTATACCAAACCATGAAAAGACTTCTTCCAAAATTATACCGTAAATTGTTTAGCTACTTTTAAATGAACATGTGCCGATTACTGTCATTTATTGCAATCAGTTGTAATGTTCGACATAGTATCAACGAAAGTAAATAAAATACATATGTTACAAAGTGGCAATTTATATTCATAAGTATAATACAAGATTCTAGTTCGAAACAATACAAGGAAAAACATTAATTCGCTTCATACACTTGTCATTGTCTTCCATGAACAAGCTTAATAAAACAGAATTTCAAGTTTACCAACTCGTTTTTGTTGCCACTGTTCTGGAAGAACTCTCTTCTCCTTTTTCTAGACATTCTAAAATATTGGGAAAGTCAATCGTTTTAAACTTTCAATGTCCAATTGAGTGCCAAATAATCTGCATTTCATCGAATTAATTATTTGATTAAATTATATCAACCTTTTGAATGCGCATTGGCGTCTTGTTACACTTATCCAAGATTTTGTTACTATTCATTTAAAGATCCTGTAACACATTTTTTATGGTTTAAAATCATAAATATTATGCTCAAATTCAGATTTATCAATATTGTAGGTTCCAAAAAGCATTATTTATAAAGATATTACCGAATTTAACATTTCTTGTAAATAAAGGGCGGGTATAAAAAATTTATTGTCGATAAAGTTTAAGTCCATTTTTACAATAAGAAATTAATTCATATATATTTTAATGATTACACATAATATGCACAAATATTTGCAGAACATATTTTACATATTCTTCGACGTTTGAAAATTGTTTTATTGGCATAATTATGTACATATATATATAAATATATATATATAAAATGGTGGTATGTGTGTATATATTCTCTCATTTCTATCAATTTATCTGCACACTTGTATCTTAAGTGATCCCACGCAGGGGAAAGTATAACTGTATTGAATTTAATTATCTCCCTTTTATATATACTTTATCTGTCTAAATTCATTGTATCCTACGGATCTACTTGATCTTACGTGATCCAGTTGACTTTCGGAAATAGATATATAGTTCTCTGGTCCCAATCAGTGAAGAAGACAATAAAATGTCATCGTTGATTTGTGAGATATGTTAACAGAGAACAAACTCTATATATGAGAATGTTTGAGCTTGTTTCAATGTGTAGTGCAGTTTGTGACTGTATATAAAGCTGTTCTGAAACCATCATTTTTGTGATGGTGGATGAGCAGTGGCTATGCTTTCATGACTGTTTCTGCCATGTATTGCATATTATGTCATAAGGATTCGAGTCGTTTACATAAGAATAAAACACAGAAATCATGCAATATTAACCGAAAATACGCTATTCATACATGACGCGTTTTAATCATAAAAGTGTATAACTACAAGAATTTGCATTTTGGTGTCAGCCATTCATAAAAATTTCATTCTACAAGTTGTTATTAAAGGTATATAAATGGCAAAGTTAAGTACCACGGAAACAGACAGAGCTTCATCATGGAAATACTTGTATTCATGACATATAAATAAGAACATTTGATTAACTATTGTTTATCAAACAACAACAAAAGCGCAGTAGAAATGAAGATAGAAATGGTATGTACGGACGAACAAAGTGCTTGGAATATGTTTAAATAAAACCATATTTAGAGACTTTCGTTATCATGCATGTTTTATTTATGTAGAGTAATTCTGCTTACATTATGCTTCTGACAGTCAGGAAATTATGACGTCCCCATAAAACTTCACAAATGATGTACAAAAAAAATCAAATTAAATAAACTTAAACATGAAATGAAAAAAAAAAACTTATCAAAGTATTTTTGAGATTTTATAAAAAATTACTTACGATAATATAAACTTTCTATGCTATTTTAGTTGATCTGACTTAGTTAAAACTTTCCGAATATTTAACAAGACAATTTTACTCGTCAATAATTGAACTATATAAATATATTTTAATCTTTTACCTGACTGATTGTGTTTCATGCAATGCAAACAAAGCAGGTAAAGTGTAAATATCAATTTCCCTACATGTTTACCAGTCATATTATTTGGAAAAAATATTCAAGATTATAAAAGGAGAACGAGAAACGATTTAAATAAGTTCTTTACCTGAAATTGACACCTTTTATTTGTGCATTTGCTTGAAACTAGACCTCGATCCATACGCACATCCCGTGTCCTTTATGAACTTAAAGAAAAAATATAAATGTATTTTCTTTGACGTTGCCGCCATTGTTATAAATTAATTTTTCATTAATTAAGTGACTCAATTTGAATTAACATCAAAATTAATTACTATTGAAAAAGAATAATTAATTTAAGAAAATTATTTACATTGTCCGATAATGCATTAAAGATTATGTAATTTTGCACGGTAACAATTATCTTGCCATTTGTTATGACTACCAAAAACGCAAACTGATCAATGCAGAAAAAACTAGGAGGTATGCAACTGAAAGTAAAGGGAATAGAAATTAAGGTTGATTATTTATGAGTAGGATCGATAGGGTATTTTTAATGCACAGTATGATTAATTTTGCAATATTCGCATATAAATCCAACCAAGTAGTTTCTAAAACAAAACAAAAAAACACGCAAGTAATACTTGGTTTAACCATTGATGGTTTTTAACTTTTTTCGAGTTAAGGTTTGTTTGCAAGAAATAATGTGAACTCTTAGTAATTGTCATTAAGAACACAAATTAATGTGTTCCACTTTGCTCGGTTAAATCATATGTTTTCAGATTATTATGATGGTATACCAGCACTATTTAATTGACGTAAAATTTAAGTTTTATTGTATGTTACCAGTAAAATAGTGCTTTAAATAACTTAAAGCGTTGTAACAATAAGAACAATATTGTTTAAAATAGAGAAAAAATAATCTTTAAAGAATTACTAAAACAGCTGTTTTATAGACCTCTGACCTAATAAGGCGACATATTGGAACTACTTTAAGTACATGATTCTACCATTTTGTTAGATTATGTTATCATATGAGGTGTAAAAATTAAAAAAAAATAGTCATTATTTATTTTTTCATCATTGTTACTCGGGTTGATTAAAAAAGAATAATTGAAGAAGGTATCACAAAGATAAATACTCTAAATACTAATAGATACGTGATTTGTTACTTTTCCTCCGCGAACGGACACTTTGCCTCTTCTTTAAACGGGGCGAGTTTGCGTTGGTGTTGTAATTCGTCTTCGAGGCCTATTAACATCCGAGATATTTACGGAAATAGCCGATGTTTTACGATTGGCGCAAACGGTAGTTTAGATTTTACTTCAGACAAAGATATGTAACAATCGAAACTAAAATGATCTTCATATCTTAAAGTGATTTAGTAGAAATCGCAATTTTACAATTGATATTGATTAAACAGATATACTAGATTAAAGGGTATAAACTTATAAAATAAAATATTTTCAGTATATTAATAACAAGTAGAATTTTGTTGTTTCTATAATCTGGTGGTCGACCAATGAGTTTGTGCATACGTCAGCTGTGCTTAAGAGGGCAGTATGCAAACGTATTCTTTTGCAGAATATAAACACTACATATTGTAAATTTATAGCTTTGTTTAAAACTAAACTTTGAACCGTGATATGGCAGAAAATGATATCAAAATATGTTTATCATGATTGTCTGTGTAAATTTAGAAAATATGACAAAAAACATGTAGTGGCCGAGTGGTTTACGCGTCGGACTAGTTATCTAAAGATCGCTAGCCGCATGGGTTCAAACCCTGTCAGGGGCAAGTCGTTGTTTCCTTAAGCAAAAAAATTTACACTCATTGCTTAGTACTGCTTGGTTCCAGGAACGGATTCAAAAGTGTGCCTATAAGCTTATAGCTTCCTACACAATCAAACTAAAATAAATTCTGTATAAACTAAAGTACATGTTATCGAAAGTTTCAAAATTGGTTATTTTGAATATGAAAGGAAGTCGTCGGATATTATTATTATTATATTCCACAACTTTTAAAGCAGTTTCTACCAGATTGTTTATGTGTTAACTCATTACAGTGTTCGAGATCCGGTTATATTGCATCATTATTCTACATTTTATAATTTAATAGCGAAAATGTCGGCATATAAAACATTTCAGAGACTTGCTTTAAACGTGTTTGTTTTGTTTTGGTCTTTGTTTGTTTTGTATTGTTTTGTTGTTGTTGTTTTTTCTTTGTTTTTTTTGTGGAGGGGGACGTCATTTTGTTGTTTTCTTTTCGGAATCGAAAGTAATTAAGTACATACAATATGGAACAATCGAAGCGCCTCAACACCTCAACGATTATTCATAATAATCTAGGAGTTATAACTAATACGGATTAAAAGTATTTCTGCAAAGGATGGCGATATTAAAATTTGTTGATTGAATATGTACTTTTTTCCAAAAATAGAACAAATATCTTCCTTCTTGTCCTTTTCATTTTTTAAGTTAAAATATTTCATTTATTAACAATTCTCTTTACACAAACAAAACCAAAACCATAGAAATCTTCTGCATAGTAATTTATTTTACTCAGACACAAAAGAATGCAATTCAATATTACTTCAAAAAATGAGAAGTTATTGTAAATTGTAAATAAAAACAGGATGTAAAATGTCAAAAGCCAATAAAAAAAATAAATCTGAACTAAGATGAAATGTTGCGTCTTTTAAGTGATTTTGAACTATCAAAAGGATCCAAAGGTTCCAAAAATTATTGTTATTCTTTTAAAAAAAATATTACTGTTATATCTGCTTTTAGATTATAAATTGTATTGTTTGCAATACAACAAAGTCGGTGTTCAGTCATTCTCCTATCAAGCAAAAGAAGTTAAAATATAGTATAAACTTTATAAAATTATAAAAAAAGAAACGTGTACGAAAACGATTAATTAAATAAAGTGCCTACCTGGAACTAACTTCTCATTCTTGCGTATAGAAATACTATGTCCTTTTAGGTATGATAAAAAAAACAAAAAAGGATTCCTCTTGCAAAGGCCTCCAATCTAACAACGATTGTATTAAGTTTAATAACGACCTTTATTACTCTGTAAAGTTTATGTTATCCAAGCTGCAAATGTCTGTCATTTGTCTAAACTGCCTTGTAAATGAAATGGATTATGTTTTATCGAAGTCGGTGTTTAATAATGCACAAATGCATTGTGCAACGGGGAATATCGAGTTACCAATAACGGTAGGTTTACAAAGGGTATTTCCACGGCATGACGATAAAAAACAAACAGAATATAACCTTAACGTCCCATGCACATTTTACAAAAATAATGCTTAATCATGGACATGATGGAAGAGCCGTCGTTTTTAATCTGAAGTAATTTGAAAGTTTATCAAGTGAGTAACTATAAATCAAATTCTTGCATAAAAACGCGTGCACAGGTATGTATACATAAACGGAGAAGTGGATAAAATCTGTCTATGCGTATTTGTAATATGCATAACACTATAGAGGCTATTCGTTGCCAAAAATCCAGCCTTTGAAACTTGACAATGCATACTTCGGTTCTATTAAACAGATTAGTAAACAAATTCTAATTGTCGCGATCCGAGAGTTACATACTGCACTGTATTAAGCATTTTTGATTTTTCTCGATCTTGATAAAATGAAAGGATGGTTTAACATGCAACTTAGAATTAAATTTGCAAACTGTTTTTTTATAAAGTAAATAACTTCAAATTTGCGACATGTAGAAATGTAGCAACGATAAAAACGTACACCAAATACGTTTAATGCTGTGCATCCATACATGAGCGTTGAGAATGTAACTGCATCAACTTGACACACTCAGGTTTACAACACCAACACTTTCCTTTTACATTCTTAACGGCGATTAACATTTGTAAACGATTTTTGCAACTTCCCATATATGGAATTATCACGGAAATAGACGAAAAATTAATTAGGCGGAGCCAATTTCACGAAAGCAGAATATAAAGAGAGGTAACTCTTGCGGGTACAAAAATATTTCAAATTATATAGAAACTGTTACATCACTCTTGACTTTGAACATCCTCTGATTTTGTTTAAACGTATTCTAGTACAGGATATTCAAGTCATGCAAAATTGTTTAATATATAATGTAAAAATGTAACAACGTATATACTGATAATGAGCATAATAATATGCAAAAACTAAAGTTGGTGAAATAACATAAGGAAATGTTTCCCATATATAATGACACTCACCACTATTTATTGATATCAATAATAGAGTTTTGTGAGCCACGGCAATACTCTTTGGCATATCTTTTTTTTTACCTTCAGCAAATAGTACTAGAATGCGATACATGGAAGGCACTTTTGGCAACACCAATAAAGAGAACTGAACAAAAAGCTTGTGCCTTCTTTCTTTAAAGGACTATGTTGGGTTGTAGAAAAACTCATATATTTGACCAAGTGTATAACCATGAAACAATGCAAAGTTTACTATCGATAATTCCGTTGTATAACCAAAACTTGTGAATTTGTCCCATATTAATGTTGAAATAAATATTCAGTGTATCCTTGCAACTCTGTTTACCTCCATTGGGAGGTATTTTGGGTCATAGGATGTGATTTAGCCTTTTATTGTTAAATATATGCAAGCTGGCGTAGGTTAAGGTCTTTTTATGCATTGTGCTGAATCAATAGCACCTCTAAAATATGTGTATACATGCTGTCATTAGCTGTCACCTAGATTTGCTGTCTAAATTTGTTGTCTATATGATCAAAAACAGAGAACTACTTTTATGTACATGAAATACTACACAGAATATTTATTAAGTTTTGAAAGTAATGGCTTTCTAAGAGATAAAATAAACAAGGTATACATAAATTGATAATCAACATACATACATTTGGACTCATTTAAATTTTACTTATTGAAAAACGAAATGGGAAAAATGGGAAAATATATGGTAAAAATAAAAAGTTATGTACGAAAGGGTACATACAACTTTGGTTATAATTTTACTATTGTTAAAAGTTTTTTTTCTTGTCAAGTCATACGTTAGAATTAAGGTTACTAATATAATAGTACTACTAGGAAAGACAACAGCCAGAATTTGGTCTGTATTAGTAATAAGTCGTATCAGATGTTGACTTGAAAATTTGAAAGTGGTAAGGTAGCAGCTTAACTGTAAATGTTACTCATTCTTATGCAAATTGGAATACCATCAGTGAAATTTATTTGTCGTTGAATATAGTCTTTTCAATAGTTTTCACTTCCTTGAAAAATATTTAACCTCAGACAGTATGTAACCTGGTGATTTTCGTTTTTTTTAAGTTTCTTTTTCCAGGAAATGTGGTGTCTACAACGTTTTAAAACTTATATGCCTATATTCCTTTAAAGTCCGCTGATGTTGGTTGTAGGCAATCATGCAACAGAATTATGTTAAGTAACTAAACACCTAAACGGTATGATAAACGGAAACTACGCCGTTTCTTGTCGCCGACGGTAAATACCGAAAATGAGCGGAAAATACGTTTATTTACGATGATTTAGTGGGCGGGAAAATGGGCGGAGCTTATTTTATCTCCTATTGAAAAACGTGTAAAGCTGGATTATGCTGATCTGAATCATGATGGTTCGACAATGTAAAGCTAAGAATGTAACTTCTGTTTTGAGTATTCGAACACTTGGTATTGCTACTATCAGTTAATGTTTTGTCGTTAAACAAATAGTATTTTGTTGAAATGCATGTTTACAATGTTAAATCGGCAAACTCAATCCAAGTATGCAACATTGGAGTTTACATACAAAGAAATACAATTGTATTTTATCCATTAAAAAACTGTTCAACTCAGATCAACAAGGCTGGATTTTTGGCAACGAATAGCCTCCATATAACACAGGGCTCGGTGTAAAACTAGCTAACTGTCAAATGACCTGGCACGTAAAAGCATGTAGTAAACCGTTTTTATAACGCAACGTGGAATGAAAGAATCAGAAATATCCTTATAAGTAATATAATAGCCCTCGGGCATTAGTATGTGTCGATGTAAATGCTTGTAAACATTGTACATTAACCCTGTAATAATAGCCCACGGGGATAAATATGTGTCCCATTAACCCGTATTATAATGATACACTTGTTGAGCACTAAGGAACCTAACAAGGATAACATGCTGAATAGTGCCTCACAAAATAAATTCTATTGGAAAAGATACTTTAAGAAGAAAAAATACTTTAAGAAGTTCAACTAAAATTATTATTCTATTTCAAGGTGGCAAAAAAACTAAAAGATATATGTGGCAACGGGGTCTTTCAAATAGAAGTATCACCATTCATACATATAAATACATTAAGAAAAATGTTCTTTTCAACAGCTCCATGTAAATGTATATTTAATAAAGTGTTAATTTCATGGCAGTTGAATGAAAGAATATAACAATTGAGCCGCGTCATGACAAAACCAACATAGTGCGTTTGCGACCAGCATGGATCCAGACAAGCCTGCGCATCCGCGCAGTCTGATCAGGATCCATGCTGTTCGCTTACAAACCCTATTACAAGTAGAGAATCTGATAGCGAACAGCATGGATCCTGATCAGACTGCGAGGATGCGCAGGCTGGTCTGGACCCATGCTGGTCGCAAACCAATTATGTTGGTTTTGACATGACGCGGCTCATTTATTTTCATATTTTATATTTGTAAAATTAACATGGTTAACATTTTATATGATTTTCTTAAATGCAACAAATTACACATGAATGAGTGCAGTTCTTTAAGAAACACTTTTGTCAGTTTAACTTACTATATTGTCATTCTAGGAAAATGATCATTTATTTTAGTATGTGAACATTTGTGCATGTGAGTGTTTATTGTTAAAGCATTTCAAAATTAAATTTTTCAAGAACGGCACAATTTATTGCTTGAATTTATTTTCATAAACAATCGATTACTAGATTGATTAATAATCGTGTTTAACTGATTTACCAGTGTAAACGTTTTTGATTCATCAGAAATAATTCAATCATATCGGAAAAAAACTAATTTCACGCACATGTGTTCACATTTGATATTAAGTAAAAAAATCCACATCATTTGATTGAAATAGAAACAATATATGTATGTGCATGTAATAAGTAAACTATTACTGTAATAAGTAAATTGTTTCTACCAAAAAGTCACAATCTATACTTATACCAAACCATGAAAGACTTCTTCAAAATTATACCGTAAATTGTTTAGCTACTTTTAAATGAACATGTGCCGATTACTGTCATTTATTGCAATCAGTTGTAATGTTCGACATAGTATCACGAAAGTAAATAAAATACATATGTTACAAAGTGGCAATTTATATTCATAAGTATAATACAAGATTCTAGTTCGAAACAATACAAGGAAAAACATTAATTCGTATTATGAAATACATGGTATCTAATATACCAAATGGTCGAAAAGGAGGAAGTTAAGAATTTAATCTTTATCTCAGATAAGAAGATAACATTAGGAAATAAAATGTTCCCTTTTTAAATGATTCGTAGAAATCACATTTTTACAATTGATTGATTAAACAGATAAGCTCGATTAAATGTAATTGAATCTGCACTTTGAACCTTACTGTGTCAGAAAATGATATCAAAATATGTGGAGGATGATTGTCTGTGTAAATTTAGAGAAGAAGGAGGAGGGGGAAGAAACTTTAAAAAATATGCTTAATAATTTAAATATGAAAGAAGAACCACCGGGTTTGTGTATTTGATGAACAATTCACAGCATGGTTTTACTTTTCAGTTTTAAAGTAATAACTATATTAAGATCTTTTTTTATTAAAACATGTCTATGGGTTTAAAATATCACACAATTTTATATGGGGAAAGACTACTCTTACTTTTGAAAATATTTAATAAAACTGGGTTACAGTTTCTTTGAGCAAAACATCAGTATCAAATGTCATAATTATGAATATGTGTATTTTTATGACATATACACTGTAAGTAGTGAAAGAACAAATTGTTCACTATTTATGCATGTTCACTCATGGCATTCCTTTGATTTTTTTTATATTTTAAAACGTATTTGACGTGACCTAGCGAAAGAAAATTCTGGGTCAAGTGACCGCAGTCAATGTATCTTGCTTTATAAATCCCATCCTTTGGACTCCTTTTCGTGTTTTTTCTAAATACTTGCATTTCCATGTACAAGTATCTTAAGAACATAATATTATTGTATGTTTCCCTTACTGTGATTATTGCACTTAAATGGTTGCAGAAGTGATTAAATAATAGCCATGGCATGTTTTTTTGTGTAAAAGCGCTGCAAATCGACAAGTCAAACATAAGTTTGTGGGTTGGGGTTGCCATTGTGAGCCTAGTCAGGATTTATCTACTACTGGTGACAACTTATATTTCCTTTACCTTGGTAATATCAAAACTATTTAGATCTATAAGCATATCAGTATTGTATATGATTGCGTATTAAAACAATATCGATTGAGTTTTATTTCGGAAACGTGACTTGCTCTGTAACTTCAGTATATGAGGTCACTGAAACTTCATTTCCATAAAAAAATATTTATCCAAGTGCAAATAGGGACATGGCAATGATCAAAGCAGACTGTTAAGGGCCCTTTAAAGATGATTTTAATGTTGTGATTAAACTTGATTCCGTGTTTAGAAGGAGCTTGCCCCTGTTCTCCTGTCTACAAGGGAGACCAATGATAATGTAGTTATAGCGATGAGACTAAAACATTATGGATGTCAATTGAATATGACAGACATTTTACAAAGTAAAGATTAGGAAAGGTTTAGTCCAAGCTTTAAATCATCATATTGAAGCTATAAAGTGGAAACGTCAATTTAAATCAATGGATATGTCAGCAGAGGTCATAACAATTCAAGATGAAAATGACAGAGTGGCTTAATCAGATGAACATAACAAGTTAGTTTATATTATATATTAATCGACATTTGAAATTTAAACTGTAACGAAAGCGACAATAAGAGAATTGATGTGACTTCAAACGAATAAAACAAACAAAATCAACCAAACCGCAATAGAGAGTAAAAGTAGTTCAAAAATATAAACAAAATAGGTAAACTAAAAATATGAAAATGATGATAGCCCTTTACAGCACCGAAAGCAAAATCAAAAAGGTATAATAAAATGCAGACTCATCTTGGGTCTCTACATGAGAGATAAATTAAACAATGAGGAACAAAAATGCTTATCACGGGTCATAACCTAACATTATTTGATATCTTGATAACATTTTCCGATGTATCACGACTTAAAAGATCAGAAGCTTTCGCGTAGGAATCACATCTGGATAATCTGTTTGAGGATTAATCGTCTGAAAATAAAATTATTCCACAAAATCACGTGAAGATCAATATATCGTTTAATCCATTTTACCTGAAGCCCTGGCGTCAGTCATTCAAAGTAAGCTTTAACTTCCTGTTTTGAAAGTTTGATCAATGCTGTCAACACGATAATGACTTTGGTGTCTAGAAATATTTCAAACAATTTTTTTTTACATTCTCTCAAATTATAGAATATAGTTGTCTATCATGATCGCCACAGAGCTAGGCTGCAGTACCATTTGCAATTTCAAAAAAAAACATATTGCGTTTACCAAATATCTACCAAAAAAGAAAGCAAAATATTATACATTATTGCATAGGCAATGTATGTGAAAATTAACAATGATAAAATTGTAACTATTGTGGAGAAACCCTTTTTTAACTTTTGTTATTAACATTTTTCCTATATTGTTAAATTTATACTTTACTTTTTTTTCTTTCGTAAAACAACAACTATATTTTTCGTGTATTTTAATTATAATTCTCATTTTCACCTTTTTTGTTAGAATTGGTGTCACTACAATACGTTGAATCATACCTACACTTTGTTATGTTGATGATTTTTATTTTACAAGTAATAGTCTTTAGTTAACCCATGTAAAACGAATTTACTCTTCGGTGTTTAATTTTTATGAACGGAGATCGCGACAATATGAATAACATTTAACTAAAGCAGAATTTGGCAACCAACATTTTTCTTAAATTTAAAGAGGATCTTCTGCACTCTCGCGAACTTTGAGTAATATGAAAGCTAGGTCAGACTATTATCTCTCTAGATTTCAGTGACAGTCGGAGGTTATATCGATCGCAGCAGGCAAAATATATCCCGTATTGCACAACCGCAAGCGGCATTCATGTATTACTAAATCTCTTCATCGACCACCACCCATATATCTGCCGATTTCGTCTCATATAGCATACATTTTTGCTTTTCCCGTATTTGCCAATTGTCTGTTTTTGTGTTGTTGTTTTTTATGGGAGAGGGGGATTTCTTTTTGTTGTTGTTTTGATGTTGTTGATTTCCTATCTTTTTTTGCTTTTGTTGTTGCTTTTTGTTGTTGTTTTTGTTGTTGTTGTCGTTTTTTTGCTGTTGTTATTTCCTTAAATGGCGCGGTTGTTAGATTAATTTATGATGATAATATCATATACAATTTGGTAATCGATAGACTGAGGTGGTCAGACCAATTTAACTTTAAACCATAACTTATAGTTTATCAAAATGTGCAAGATCGGAATTTCTTGAACTAATTAAAACCAGGTTCGAATATGAAAAACATTTAGATAATGAAAAAAGAAAAAAATAACACATTTGGTTGATTATTTATTTTCATATACATTGTATCGTTCAGATTGCCACGTAATCAATCTGAATGTGCAACACACCTCCTTATTTATTTAGAGCTGTGATTTTACACGCCTACTAAACGGTGGCTCTTTCACATTTTGGTGATCTGTTTAAATGAGAGCCATCGACACTTCCGTTGCAGAGCCCTCGATGAAAACAAGGCTGAAAAAGGTAAGAAATTTTAGTAAAAATATCAATTTAAAAAGATTATGCTTGTTTTTCAAAAATCAAAGAATGTCATTCCACGTAGAACATTTTTCTCATCATGTTGGGTGCAGTTTCGATAAGAAATGCCCTGAAATGACGTTGCTAGAACTTTTATCAAATATAACATCGTAGGTTTTCCTTTACGAGGAAACACATTTTGAGTGATTTCTCTACCGTAAAGTAGATGCTAGCCCATTTAATCGTGCATATAGCATTGTCCCAACCTCCTCTTTGGACTGACACAAAAAATAACTTACATACCTTAGTTGAAAACCAAATAATCACATTTTTATTATTGTGATCGAGCCATCGACAAGGTGCTGGCGCCATCGGCAATGTGAATGAGCCCTCGAAAATGTGATGGAGCCAACACTATCATTCATTTTGTGATAATATGATGGAGTGTAATTGTTATTATACGTAACTGATTAACATATACAATTTCATATGCATCGTATCACCGGGATGACATATTGAAATAAAATACGCGATTTGATTATTGGAATTCATTAAAATTGAAGTAAAACCTCTTTGTATAAAAAATAAACAGACTAGGCATACAAAAAATAGTTTTTTTTACTTTTAGTCGTAAAGTTTCAGTTTTTAATTTATTTAAATTTCAGTTGAAATCTCGACATGAGTAAGGGGATACAAAAACGATTTTTAATGTGATGTGCGTGGAAAGACGTACGTCAATAAGGCCAGGGTTAAATTTGATAAAAAACTATCATGAGCACCCTTTACCTCATATATACGCGAAACAACGCACTTTCGACCCCCCCCCCTCTTTTAGGCCTCAAATAGTGAAAAATGTCCTATATTGGGCCCCATACAATTGTTTTCATTTGAGAAATGTTGCTAAAAAAGTGAGCACTTTTTCGGCGCCCCCCATCCAAAAGATACATCAGGGGGTTGCAAGAAGTGGGATGTGCCCCCTTCAGTTTTGGGGGTTTGAAGGGGGCGGTAGTCCCCCTCATCGCCAAGAAATTTTGGACTTGTGAGAGGCTAAAATGACCCCAGGTTGATCATAAGGTAACGTGTAACCAACGCTGAAAAGCCTTTGACTCTATCTCAATACCTTAAGAAGTTGCAGCACTTCGAAATAAATTTTGATGGAAAAAATCAAGGCAAAATAGTGATTTTTGGCAATTTTGAGATGTCCCCTCGTTGCCATGGTAACAGGAAATTTAAGACTGAGCATGTCGTTACAAAGGCAATGGTCCAGTCAACATTTGTGCCAAGTTTGATAAGTATGTAAGCATTTTTCATAGTTTCATAACAGTTTGAACTTGTAACAGGATGCTTTTCAATGAAAACTGCCTTTCACAATATGCTCACGAGGGAAAGGGTTTAAAGGCACGTTGAACGTGTACATACACGGAAAAGGTCACTTGTGTGCACGATTGAAGAATGCAGTAGTCCATTCTGCACAAAGAAATACAGGATGGACCACATACGGCAAACATGCCTCTAGACTACAGACTGCTTCGTACAATACTTGCATGTTTGGTTCTTCTTTATATTTTTTCCGCATCTTTGGAGGTGTCGTTTAAAGTTGTGTTCATAAGCAAAATTTTCTCACAATCCCCACTATTCAGCTTATTGACACCGTGTTTTTTTCCGTATGTGGTTCGTTCTGTCTTTCTTTGTGCAGAATGGAATATTGCATTCTTCAATCGTGCACACAATGACCTTTATTACTTCAATTTTAATGAATTCCAATAATCAAATCGCGTATTTTATTTCAATATGTCGATGCATATGAAATTGTATATGTTGATCGGATAGGTATAATAACGGTAACACTCCATCACAAAATGAATGATAGTGTTGGCTCCATCACATTTTCGAGGGCTCATTCACATTGCCGATGGCGCCAGCACCTTGTCGATGGCTCGATCACAATAATAAAAATGTGATTATTTGGTTTTCAACTAAGTTCTGTAAGTTATTTTTTTGTGTTGGTCTAAAGAGGAGGTTGGGACAATGCTATATGCACGATTAAATGGGCCAGCATCTACTTTACGGTAGGGAAACGACTCAAAATGTGTTTCCTCGTAAAGGAAAACCCACGATGTTGTATTTGGTAAAAGTTCTAGCAACGTCATTTCAGGGTATTTCTTATCGAAACTGCACCCAACATGATTAGAAAAATGTTCTACGTGGCATGACATTCTTCGATTTTTGAAAAACAAGCATGATCTTTTAAAATTGATATTTTTACTAAAATTTCTTACCTTTTTCAGCCTTGTTTTCATCGGGGGCTCTGCAACGGAAGTGTAGATGGCTCTCATTTAAACAGATCACCAAAATAAGAAAGAGCCACCGTTTAGTAGGCGTGTTTTAATGCTATAGTTTATCCCACAAGTAAGAATAAATAGAAAACCTTATTTGTACACATGCCATTACTAATATTCCTATAGTGGACAAACTCTGTAATTTATTACACTATCGTTGCTCAGCGGTTATCTACCTTTACGCCTTTGATATGGTATAAACTATACATTGCATATACTGATATGTGAATAAACATTATCAATTGCACTTTGGCAGTCAATAAAAGCTGTTAAGAATCGTTTCAATTTTTTACTGGACTCTAGTGTTAAACTTCATTCGGTTATGCTGATTTAGTTAACTTATTTGTTAAGCTGAATTATATATTGATGAGGAATATCGGCGTTTATGGTAGTAGTGTTTATCTGTAGTTATGAGGATGTGAAGTGCAAAACTGTTGCACCAGACAGCTTAAGGTAAGCTTTATAGAAAAATTAACTAAATTTGCTTTGCATGTTTTATGCATAATATAACAGACAGCTTTTGTAAAATGACATATCGTTACTTAATTTAAGCCCGATTGCGAAACAGGTTATTGCAACTTATATATCACTTTCGAGTCCAACCAGTACTGGAGTCTTATGAATAAACATGGTCGTGACCCGATAATGGTTCGAGCCCATGATACCTGGGTTAAGAGGCAGACACCTGGGCCTACTAAAGGACAAAGAATATTGTCTGCATATTTTGATCATTAATTGGTATTTTCTGCGGGCTATTGATTTCGCAGCAATTTTACTCATTAGAACAATTTTAAGTACTGTATATGATGGCAGTAAGCATAAACGTCTGCAGTTCTGATAATCTTGATAGAAATTTAAAGTACATGCATGTTTGTTATAATTTATTTTGTGTGTAAACTAGGAGTAAAATTGATAACACCAGATAATCTAGTTAAAACCTGAATACAAACAAAAGTGCATTATAGAGATATGCAACTTTATCTCTTATTTGCACACGATTTCATATCGTATTTACATGCAAAATTTCAGAAAACACTTGATAACACTTGGTTACTCATGCGATAATATTACAGGATTTCCGTCATTGAAGTGCATGTAATAATAAACTAAAGCAATACAGATAAATGATGGTCATAATACCATATCTCATTATTTTATTTGTAAAATGTTAGTCAGACATTGATTAAAGATACAATTGAAAATCACTGTATGGTCTTTTTCATAACTTTCATAACTTATGACACCATTTTCAGCCGGAACAGATTGTCTTTTAAGTCCGCGACTTCATCCTGTCGGAAGCTGGAGTTATTAACAAAACGGCTTCTGTACGATCTTTCCTGAATTGAATAAGACTGTAGTTCAGTTATAAATCAGAAACTCAAATATTATTGAAAATAAATTGTAATTTAAAACAAATGCCATCGCCTAGCGGGGAGCACGAAGAATATCATAGTAAAGAGTACTCATATAAAATATATTTTCCTTATAAAAGTTGGATTAAAATTTCATTTTTGACCTAAACTCTTTTCAAATGTATTGAACTTAATTTATGTTTTTGTGTTCGTGTGTCTGACACCATAGTTTATCAGCATAAAATATGGAAAGGCGCGAGGGAAAGGCGGCGATAATTTTTTATCTCTATGTAATTTTGTAGTACAATAAAGTGACATTACTCTTTGATTCAGTTCATTTTTGTATAGTTGAGAGATTAATGCATAATAAACCGGGTTATGATTTTTTGTAAAATAAATTCTGTACGACTTTTAAAGATGAAATTCACACTCTTATCTTTAAATAAACTTTAAAAAGATGATAATTTGTATATGCAATTTTTAAGGCATCATGCCCCTCCGCGTGTCCACAGCGTGAGTAAGGTGTGACTTAATAGAAAAGAGATATAACAGAAAAAAATCTGTAATTTGTTGTAAAGTTGGAGGTTTCGGGATGTTGTCACGGCCACCAAAGCATTACTTAAGATATATCATGGCTTATTATGCGTTCAGGGGCTACGAAGTTTAAGTTCGTGGTTGTCTACGCTTCATTGCCACCACTACCCACGTTATCAACCCAGTATTGTTCGAAAACGCCATAGACATACTATGAACTACAGCGTCCCGGTTTGTTCCTTTCCATTCAGCTTATGCAGTTTGTACTGCGTTTGTATGGCCTATAACGACCTTACGGTGGTTTTATGCGGCCGAATGGGGTTCAATAAGTAAAGTACATGTAATGGAGTTTTACGACTATGACGATCATGCGGCGTCCTAACGGCGACAATACAACGTAACTATGTGAATTGAGTATAAAAGGGCACTAATTCCGCAGTCTTACCCAGAATCTTATTCGCCTGTTTTTTTCCTTTTTTTTTGCAAGGAACAGCAACATGAATTAGTCATTTTAGTTGGATACCGGCATCTTACGTTTGTTGTGCTATCAGAAGCTTATCCATACTTTTAAATAAAAAATAATTGAAAATCAGTTTGCAAAACAGAAGTTTCACGTGCAGAATAAACGCCAATATTGTAACACCCAAAACCGGTGGTGTCATTATGTACGTAAAAAGAGCACTGAAACGACGTCCTGGAAACGTCATAGGCGAATTAAGAACTTTCTGGTCGCACTGCAAACATGCTAGTGTCGCCATAGAGTCACCAATAGAATTTTTAACAGTTTATGTGTTTTAAAACGGTGAATATGCGGCATCTAATGTACGTTACTAGTACGTGCTGGGATTTTCTATCGTGAGTACGGCGTCCCTAGTCCAGGACGCACTGAGACTGCCGATGATGTTTGTGCATGTTCAAAATAGTCGCAATTGCTTTACATCTTGAGCCAATAGTTGTACCCTTACAGCAACTATATTCGTTCTCAACTCGAATTCGACATAAGGCATTCATGGGGTTTCCACTGCATCCTATGACTAAGTGACATCTCGAAGAACACCGTCCCATTTCAAGCGCCAGAATGCGTTCTCATTTCGATTTATGTGCGCTTTTTTGGCGTCCGTAGCGCTTCCGTTGTTATATTCATGCAAAGCCCAATGACATGACCAAAACAAACGCCTTCCGTTGTGTGTGTTTTATGCTATCCTGCCACGTCTCTGCGTTGCTGCGACGACGCATGCGATCGTCCTGTGCGTTGCGCTCAGGTTGGCGTTCTGCTTTTTTTTTATCTTGAGTTGAGTAAGAAAATCGCCGTTGTATGAAAGTGAATTTAGTTACAAATGACAAAAAAACGTTCTAAAGACCTTGCCTTACGACGTGAGAGAAAATGTTGCTTGACAGCTATTTATTATGCTACCAATCTCATATCGTCAACCATCAGCTTTGAATTTAATTTTCAGCTTCCTCGCGAGACATCATGTCTCTAAGGTAAACATATAATTGCCAAGTGCTCCCAGAATCAGTCAAAAACAGGAACAACGACATATTAAACCACAGTTTTGACATTTCACCTCTAGCTCTGTCGCAAACATTTGAGCTACTAACCAGAAACTCACGCAACACATGTTGTGCTATAATGGACCGGACATATTTATAAATAAAACGTGTCAAATGTAAAAGGGTAAATTAGGTTGTTTTGCACGATTTATTCATTAAACGTTATACTTAGTTCCACTTTGAAATGTTTCATTTATTTTTCAGAAATAAAACAATCATAACAACGAGATCATGACACAGACACAGACGAAAGATTTTGCATGCAGGGTAATATATTTTTAATAAAATCATTTCATTTCACATTAAAATTCAGAGAGTAATGAAGACCATACTAAGTATTTGTTTAATATGCCTAAGCTTTCACATGTGACGGTTGCTTTTTCTTTATTGTATTTTACTCTGATTCTACTTGATAATAAGGGATCTACCTTTTTTTCATCTACTAGATACTTTCTAATTATGTAAGAAAAATAATAATAGTCAAATATCTAATAAAGCATACCTTTTTGCCAGACAATATTTAGGTCACGTGAGATAAGTGAGTCTTGAAACAAGAACATTACTTCCACAAATGATGGATTCGTTGTTAAAGGAAGGCGGCTTTTGGAACTGGCTAAAAAGTCACCTGGCAATGGTTTTGACAAAACAAGGAATAGAGTCGACTTTGGAAGACGATTTAAATAACTTTATCCAAACAGTCCTTACAGAACACAAGATAAATAAAAGTTCCATTTGCAGTTCATGTACGACTGAACTTATTTTGAGCTGTCCAACGAAAAACTTTTGTGTCAAGGGACGTCAAAATAGATGTGTTTCCCATTGTTCAACGATTCAAGGAGAGGTACCTGGAAGAAATTGTGCAAAGGACATATGCCATCATATCCGAGACAAAATACGAAAACAGCACAGGCAGATACCTAATTGGAAAAGTACAGACGCAACAAGATGGTGTACCGACTTAGTCGAAATAGCGAAATGTTTTGTGCCTCCTACAGACCGTTACAGAAATGCCAAGAGCCTTAAAGATGTGGATTTTAATGGGTTTCTTTCCATACTTATATGTAAAAAAAGCTTTGGACGCACAATGCCAAATTTGCTCAGTGAAAAAGTAAATAAGGTCACAAAGGTAATTTTTACATTGTTTTTTTTCAAGAGTTTCTTAACCGTTCATATGAAAGCGATGGCTATAACATTTAGTGATTTATCTGGTGAATACAGGTATATTGCACCCAAAACCCATTCAGTATATAACAATCGGTTTTTGACATAAAACATAACATTTAACATAACTTCCAATTAATGAAATTACAAAGTGTCAATGTGTTGAAATTTTATTAACATTACTATAATAATTGTGTTTTATTTTAGGTCCGTGATATGGGCAATGATATAAGACATTCTGGAGATTTGATTGTTTCACGAACAAATCTAGAAACTTATATTGACAGTTTGATAAGTCTTCTTTCCGATGCTGAATGTTTGGCTCATAACGAAGCAGCACAAGAAGCAGTGAAACAGCTTTACTTGGTTGGTGAATTGCATGACGTTAAATTAAACATTGTATAAACATTGATCATATCTTAAATGGCGCGTATTTGAAATTCTGCACGTTTGTAACGTCGATTTTCATTTGACAATGAGGGCAATAAACAGCTGCTGCAAATTCATATTTTATCTTTTTGTTATCAAAGAAGCCTAGTAGGTTTGGTTTTAAAATCTGATAACAGTTTACACATACAAAGGCCAATCTATTAAAAGCTTAATCAACAGAGTTATGTATTGAAAGTTTACATAAAATAGGGCTTACATAATGATTCTATTTTCATTTTTCAGCTGAAGAAGAATGAAGTAACCGTCCCCGTTGAACATTTAAATGAAGCGTTAGAGAATGCCGGTGAAGAAATAGACCAACACTTAAATAAGAAAGACGCAGAATCGACCACTGGAAATGAAACAAAAAGGCAGAATAAAGAAGATGCGATGCAAATACCACGTAAGGTGATAAACGATATAAAAACGGAGGTAGCCAACAAAGAAACTCTGCCACTTACACAATTAGATACCATAGTCACAATAAAGTTGCAAGCTCTTAAAGAAATGAAGGAAGAAATTAAAGGTGAAGTGGTCGATGAAATTCTCCGAAAGGGAAATGGTAAGCGATGTTGATTTTTGTAAAATTGTCGATATATAATGTTAGTTTGACCGTCTTAATACATGCCTATGTATATGAATTATTAAGTTAAGTGTATTAATATGCTAACTAATAAATCCAGAGTTTTATGTTTGTTGTTAAACCAATTTAAGTCATATCTCGTCATCTGGTCAGTCTGCCCGGCTTTTCTGTAAAATAACCAGTATTTGATGTATTTTGCGCATGTGAACGACCTATAGTTAATCCAATATGATTTATAGGTCAGCGGTGTGAGACAATATTAATTAGACTTAATGTCTCAGATCAGTTGTCGTAGAGAAAGTTTGTTTAGCTCGATGTTTGAGCATGCGAACCCTGGATTACAAATCCAATTTGTTTTCGTTACAAGTAATTTATGATAAAATAAAGAAGAACGAAACTATTTAACAGTTCTTCTTGTTTCGCATTTACAGCAAATGATTTTCCTCAGCATGCCTATCGTTTTGATATCCTTTCCTGTTTGAAATACAAACACCTTTGTAAAAGTAAGTGCTGTTAACTTTTGTTCATAAATTTTCAAAATGGTTTTAATGTGTTCCTTAAGACGCATATTTCTTTTGTTCTGAAGGATAATAACCATTATTTATTTGCAAATTCACAAAAACATAGTTTATAAACTTTATTATAAAGTATAACCCGACGTCTTGTCTTCAAGATTGCTGTAAACAATAAGCTTAGAACCACTAGATAAATTTAATGTTTCTCTTTAACCACTAGATAAATTTTATGTTTCTCTTCTAAGTTAAAATAATACCGATTAAAGGCTAAATTGTTCTTACTATATGTAAATCTAAAATATCTATTTGACGAATGATCTAAGTTTATTGTGCTTTTGTTTAAATAACCATGCTTAAGTTACTCTAGTTTAGAATTTGTTTCAGCGTATAAAAATATGTCCAAAATTTCAGGGTTACGCCATGATTTGGTAACTTTTTACAGACGTTCCCAAGGAACATTACCTATCTCTCCGTTGATAATAGAAAATGATGTTCCGCTTGAAGAGGTTTACGTGCAGCCAACAATCAGATCAATAGAAATAACAAATGCATTCCTAGATGCAAATAATGCTACATCTAAACATGAAACAACCGTATACAGAAGTTTATGTCATTGCAAAGGCGGGCGTCGGAAAGACCTCATTTGTAAAAAAGGTTTGCTTGACATGGTGCCAGGCACATTTGTCGGTTATTAAGTCAGCAATGTTTTATCAAACGGAAGATCTTACAACTTTGAAGATGTTTGATTTATTGTTTTTTATATCTTTAAAAGAAACAGATACACATGAGTGCCATATAAATAAAATGATATACCACATGTTGCAAAAAAGCATGCCTGACCCTAACATTTACAGCAGAAGATTTTTGGACAAAATATTGCTCGAAAAGAATGTGTTAATTATACTTGATGGGTTGGATGAATGGATGCACCCAGAAAACTGCGAACACATGGGTGATGTTATTCCCCATCGACGGCATTGGCCTAACTGCACAATTCTCACTTCAACACGTCCATGGAAACTTTATTCATCAAAAATTCAAAACAGTCAAATCGATATGCTATCTGAGCTTCTTGAATTCGACGAGACAAAATCAAACCAGTTATTAGCGTCAGCACTGAAGTTATTTAATAGAGCGTATATGACTTCAAAAAAGGTAGAAGACTTTCGAACCGCTGTGTCATCTCTAAAAGTCGATGTTTTAAGGTCAATACCTTACATATTTTTACAATTGATTTGCCTGTGGTTCGACGACTATACAATAGGAAATTCTCAATGTCAGATCTATAGCAACACTATAGAACTCAATCTTGTTCGAGGTAAGAGCTTTACAGACGTGACTGTCACAGAAACTGCCTCAAATGAAAGTGTTAATCATCCTGTATGCTTGTCAGCAAATAAAGAGTGTTTGCATCACTACCAGCAACTTTTAAGGCTTGGGAAATTAGCATTTGAAACACTTACCAGTGGGAGAAACGAATCAGCACTTATATTTGATGACCATATTGTAAACAAATTTATCTCAACCGATGAGCAACGTTTTCTTTTAAACAAAGGATTGTTATCCCAGAATAAAGACTTTAGAAAGGTTTCAGAAAGAAAGAGTAACTTTTCGTTTCAGCATAAAACCATTCAGGAATATTTCGCTGCACTGTATATTCAGTCGAGTCCACATAATCCTGATTTAAAAAAGCGTCTTCTTACGGAATACAGTACATTGGAATCCATTTTGCAGCTGTCAAATATGTTTGTATTCCTGGGCGGCTTTAGTCCTGTGGCTTATCAGAATATTTCAGATTTACAGAGGTCTATAATGTCTACAGACGAAACAATAAGTCGTTTCAGGTGCCGTTTATCTGGAAGAACGTCATTACCAGAGAATCGAAAATGCTGGGAAGATGTAAAGTCGTTTCAGTCTATGCAGACTGATATCTTACAAGAAATGTTGAGAAACAACCATCGAGACTATTATTTATATCTAGAGGATGTTGTATTGGATAATTCAATTACTTATAAAAGGTTCAAAACACTTGTTAAAATCATCCAGAAAAATACAAATAATATCAAATCATTAAGTATAGAGCAAAGTAGGTCAACAAAAGAAGTGTCAGATAGACTCTCAAAACTCGATCTTCCTAATTTGAAACTGCTTCAGAAGCTAGAAGTCATTGCTACACCACCGATAAATTATCTCAAACAATTATTGACAAACTCTGAAAAATCATTAAAATGCCTTGACTTATGTTTTGCAAACTTTATTGATGGACACTACCGCACAAAGTATACAAAACTTCCCCGTGAAATTATTAGAACAGTATTTGGCATGGAACTTTTGACGTCATTACGCCTTAATAGCATTCGTTTAACTCATACAGACATTCAAAATTTACTTGCTCACATAAATGGAAAGTCTGAAATGACAGAGATTGGGTTGTGTCATATTGAATGTGAAGCTTCGGACCACAGCGGAGAATGTGGTGTATTAGATCTTTCAGGACATAAGAATCTGCAAACGTTACGGCTTGGCACCATTCCTATTTCAACACTAAGAGTCAATCCTTCTGTTTTGAACATGTGTTATACTGGAAGACTTTCAACCAATGTTCACATGGAATTGGACGGCTGTCTGTCAAATGCAGCAAATCTTGGAACGTTACGCTTAAAGTACCTTTCAAAAGAACAGGTATCCCTCTACACGGCGGGATCCCTTAAAAAGTTGGCGCAGATGAAAAGTTTTGCAATTGAA
>NW_026863976.1:0-118032 GCF_026571515.1 Ruditapes philippinarum
TGATTTTAATTTAAAAAATCATAAAAAATTTTTTAAAACGTCCAAATCATTTTTTATTTTTTTTTAATTTAACCTTTTGGAAAATAAACATACTTATTTTAAAATCTGGGGAACCCGTGTCCAAATTTTTTTTATCTTTTCCCCCAAAAAAATAAATTTCGTAACGGTTTAAAAAATTTATCATTTTTTACCCAAAAATTTTCGTAATTTAAAATAATTTAAATCGCTGAAAAGAAACAAACAAAAAATTTTCCCTTGACACGGTTCCCTCCCCCTAAATGAATTCCCTTTTATGTGCCTTTTAAAACCCCCATGTTAATTTTATTATTTAAAAAAATTTTGCCCATTTAAATTAGGGCCGACCCGCCCTCAAACAAGTGTCATAATTCGGCTTTCTCTCTCGGACCCTACCCTTTCACCTAAATTAAAATTGGGATAATCCAAAATATCGCACCAGAGAGGGTCACAGCTTGCGGTAACATACTCTAACAACACTTTTATGACCCAGTGACATCTGACCAATTAAAAAGTTGCTGATTAATATCAGTTTTATAACAGAAATTGCTTCAAATCTTAACGTGATTTACCGTCCGTCTGGTATTCGTTCGCACATGTCACGTGACTTTGGGTAAAATTTGAGGCACTCGGTGGGGGGAAATGGAACGTATTTGCGCACCGCTAGCGGGGTATTTATTGTTTCACTTTTGAAGTTTCATCAGCATTATTATTATATTATACCAGTGTCACTCTGTCTGTGTATTCGTGTATATGAAATTCCGTCAAAAATATAAATTAAAATAACAAAAAACTGAGCTTCTGACGGTATTTTAAAGGCCACGGTAGATGTACAAATAAGAACAGGATATTATTTATTTTTTCCTCCAAATTGATACAAATGCTTCACATATTTTAATAGAAATAAAAAGGTATCACTCGATCATTATGATCTGATCTTCTTGACTTCTATTATCATGAAAATTCATCTATGCCCGGTATAGATATCCAGTTTCTACTGGGATATACAATAAATTCCATACTTTGTCCCAGATTTATTAGAACTGTGTTCGATTTACTGGCGAACAATTTTTTTCAAAGCATTCATTGATAATATATATGAATATCTTTTTTTATTGATTCATAGAGTAATAGTCATCCTTAAAACAATCTAAAATGGTTTAGAAATTTGCCAGGGACACCTTACCACAAGTCATATAGGCGTTCACATAAAAAATGTCTGTTTTTGTTGTTGTTTTACTTGACATTGTTAGAAAACGGAGGTCGGAATGTAAAGCAAGCCGTTGAATCCGTACTAAAGTCCATAAACTCAATGTAATATCTATCAGATTAACGGGACAGACAAATTATTTTCACACATTATGGATATTTTAGCAACTATATTTTTAATCACCCCAATGGTCGTGCGATTTGCCGCTATGCTTAATTATTTATGTTCCATACATTATGTTACGTACATTGGCCGACAATTTCTTATTTTATAAAAAAAATGCCAAATAAAAGGTAGACGATATTCATTAAAAAGATGTACGGTATTTGTACAGGTACCGTTTTAAAACGTTTAAAAACACATTTTTTGGACTAACTGCTTCCAAAATTAAATCACGAATGTGTTCAGAAAAGGTTGATAAATCTACTAAGCAAAAAATCTCATTTTAGGTATTTTCAGTGGTTATTGACTCCGTTGTCACCTTAAGTACTCGTATTTCATCAATCTTCGATTACAATTGCATATTTTGTATTGAGGATGTGAAAATAGGACCGACACACATTTCATCAAAATTACAGAGGCCTAAATTCATAATTAAAAAAGTTATTGAAGGTAAACTGACGGCAACTAATTTTGGGTCGGTGAATAAAATCGCTTAATGCAAGCTTATATTAATATAGTTAATTTCTTTTTCTTCTTTATTCTATAAGAGTAATCATAATTAAGTTGCATAGCAAGTACCTTTGTGCTCCGATATACATAGACGCTTACTGGTCAAAATATTTAAGTGTACGCTGGATTTTGGTGCGATAAAATAACTGTACGCTCTTAAAGGTTCGATATTTTTCATTATCACATCTGTTGTACATGTTTTCCTATGCTTATACTAAGATAGCTACCATATACATGTATGTGCCCGTTTCTGGAATTCTGAAATCTTCTTCTTTCCTTAAAGATTTACTTGAAATAAAAGTTTTGTATAACCATCTATATAAGTGTTTGAACTTAATTTGAATAATTGATAATAATTATCCTGTGATAATTAGGAGTTGGAAAAAAGTAACCTTTACTCTAAGATCTTAGATAAAATGTAGGAATTTGACCAAAATATGTAAGAATGAATTTAAAAAACCAATTAAGAAATCTTGTATAAATTAACTCACTTTCAAAGCAGAACATTTCAGAAAAATAGCAGTTTATATGTGATATAAAGGCTGTTTTACTTCATGAGGTTCTAAGATCTTTTGTACATGCTGCTTTCAAACTGATATTTTTTTCATATTATAAATAGAATTGAATATTTCAAACAACCTATAAAATACAGTGAAAGTACATTTCGCTGCTGTTCTAGAGATAGAGACTGAGAACCAGGTGGCAAAAATCTTTAGGTGGTAAAATTCTTTTCTAAAATGTTGCTTAGAACAGGCTATTTTTGTAGTGCACATAATTGTGGCCTGTCAGGAAAAAACACAAAACTTCAATTTCAAACTTCAGTCAGTCATTAGACACCAAACAGCTCAGTGTCTTTCTTAAGAACAGCTGATGTGCAAATACACAGTTGTAGATGTTGCAGAGCAATTAAAACATTACAACTTGATTAACAAACAAAACTACTGCCAGATAGGTAAAGTCAGGGCTGGGAATCAAAACTGCGTCGTATCCTACAAAATGTAAACAAACTCCGCCATCTTGGAACGAAAAACGTATGTTTTTGTTTATAACATTTTTTGTTGGAAATGACTGAAAACCAGATATATGTATTAACACGCTACACTATTTTCCGCTTCGTTCGGTATAATTAAGTTGCTTTGCGCAACTATTTTGTAAAACAAAAGTTATAGCGAACTTGCAACTCGAAGCGGGGCAGAATTTTTATGAAATTATGTGGATACGACGCAGTTCATATTGCTTTATGTATCGTTTTTTCCTTCAAATTAATTATACACTCGTTTTCAGAGTTCACCATAAACTTCAAAACATAATTTTGCATCATTTACTAAACTTTCATTAAAAAGAGATGTTTATTTTCCAAGAAAAAATGTTTTTAACGAAATGATACGACGCAGTTGAAAATAAAATATGATACAACGCAGTTGTATTATCATTGCAGGCTGCATATTGGTTAAACTATTTAAATTATGTACTAGGTTTGCTAATAACGTCCAACAACAGTTCTTGTTTATAACTTAAGTCAAAAGCAGAGGTCACTCATTGGTTCCATAAAAATGGAAATGTAATACAATTCTATTAAGGCTGCATTTTTCGGTCGCATTTACGTACCTATCATAAGCATCTACAGATTCCGAAAAGCTGTATCAAATGCAATATACATTGAAACACGTGATCGCACACCCATATGACAACGTGTTCCAGTGTTGCCTTAGCATGCTCCTTAAATTGTTCCCGTGAGTTCGAAATGGGAGTGATGACTATTTTTGATACAAAATTCAATATTCCAGTGTAACCTCTCTTGGACCCTGTATTAATCAGGAACGACCCTTTTTTTAAAAAAAAAGGAGAAAGAATTACAAATTTTGAAAAGGTCTCTTTTTTTTGCTATCGGAAGAGAGCTCCTTTGTTACTTGTAATTAGCAATAATTTCCGTCAATGCCGTTATTAATTATGTCTTTTACGTGCCGATTTTATTATATTCATTTTCCTAATTATCGATGAGAACAGATGAGCTTTATTATTTGAAACTGAACATTAAATTTTTAAAATTATATTATAAATGGTTAAGCTACAATATATTTTTGCAAGTACGTTATGCCTTCCGTTTAGTCATTTTATGTTCAGCCCCGCGGAACTTTACCGCTGATTTTTGTCGTATTGCATTTCTTTATCGCCGATGAGAACAGGTCTACGGAATGTATTTTCTATATTTGCGCTTAAGTATCATTCTTCTCCATTAAAAAACTTTAAATTTTCAAAATCGAGTTACATATGATACAACTGTAAAGAAGGTGTCCGTTTTGCAAAGGTATTTTACGCTTTGCACCGATAAATTTGATACAGATATAGGCAGACATGATCTTTCAACAGTATTGAAGAAGTTTTCACAATATTGAACAGAAAATTTATGTCAGATTAGCGCATCGAATTTTCAACAGACTAGAGACATGGCATCTTAACATACCTTCAATACTAAAGTGTGATTGTATTTAAATGATGTGAAATAACAAAAGTTTCAGATAATGACTGCAGAGATACCCTGTTTCATGAAATTTTGCAGTCACGAAATAGAATTAAATATTATTTATCCTACCTTTAACCAGGGACTTTGTTAAACTGTATCGAGTCCGCAGTCCTCCGTAAAGACGGTCCCATTACCTTCATACTACAACTGTGTGTAACTATATGAAAATATTTGAACTTTAATAAGGATGAATACACATTTTTTTATTTCTTCCTTGTTGTTTTTCTAGCCAATATGATTCAAATTCTTTAAATGCAGCTGTCTATATTTATTTAATGTTATTCAAAAAATATTATTCTTATAAACATCTTTTATGAATTAAATTCAAAATTTAATATTCTCTAACTTAATTTTTAGGGAAAAACAATAAAATTGACTTTCACAATAAATATTTATTTCAATTATTAGCTTGCATCGATAATTTTTTAACAGACATTGAGCAAGGACTTAAATACCTCAAAAAGCTAAGTGTATATTTCTATTTGATTATGTCTCCCCTGAAAATTAAAACAAAAATGTTTTCATCCAAACTCTTCATTTTATAGGACTTTATCCCCCTGTATTACAAATGACAAATTCCTGACTAAGTGCATAACACAACTTTGATATAGAAATTAATTGAGTTATGTTTTGGTATATTAAATACAATATTTACATCATTAAAAATACCCAGGAAAGTATGATTAAAGTGTTATTTGAGGACTAGGGTGACGTTAACAAATTTTGTTGAAAAAAAAAAACAAACAAAAAACAAATCCGACAGGTGTGTCCGACCGAGGGGCCGAGCTGTTTATGTTTACTGAATTCAAATCACTTGAACTGAACTGCTATGAATTCGAAAACCACCAGGGACTTTTTATTTTTTCGTGTGGAAAACCTATATCAAGCTAGTTTCAAAATGCCGATGGTTCTCTGCAGCTGCAACATTTTTCCTGAAATAGTGAACAAAGGCGCACCTGAGGTCCTCGCCCCTATTAAAGCTAATGTGTAGAGTGAAAGAAAACAAACTAAAAAAAAAACAGTCATTACCCAGAACATGCAGAACCACAGTTAACTTAGAGCGTAGCTAGCCAAAATGAATTCAAGTTAATAGATTTCTACATTTTTTTTGCGAAAAAAAATTAGGGATAATATTGAACATACATGAAAATATAAGAAATTATTTCAGATATTATGATCAATTAGGTAACATGTTCATGTTTAAATGAAAAGTAGCTTCCGCAATGTAAACTTTCAAATTAAATGTTGTATTGGACATGACACAATGTATTCTAAATAATCAAAAGCAACAGAACATTGCTATACACCTCAAATGATTTGGGTTTTTTATCTAGCGCAAGTGATTATTCCATAAAATAGAAAAATACTGCCAAAATTATCCCTGTTGAAAAGACTGCCAAAAATACAACTGCGTCGTATCATATTTTATTTTCAACTGCGTCGTATCATTTCATAAAAATCATTATTTTCTTTAAAAATAAACATCTCTTTTTAATGAAATTTTAGTAAAATGGTGCAAAATTATGTTTTGAAGTTTATGGTGAACTCTGAAACAAATATATAATTGATTTGAAGGGAAAAACGATAGATAAAGCAATATGAACTGCGTCGTATCCACACATTTTCATAATAATTCTGCCCCGCTTCGAGTTGCAAGTTCGCTATAACTTTTGTTTTACAAAACAGTTGTGCAAGCAACATATACCGAATGAAGCGGAAAATAGTGTAGCGTGTTAATACATATATCTGGTTTTATTTCTGGTCATTTCCAACAAAAAAAGTTATAAACAAAAACATACGTTTTTCGTTCCAAGATGGCGGCGTTTGTTTACATTTTGTAGGATACGACGCAGTTTTGATTCCCAGCCCTGAGGTAAAGTACCACAAGTACAAATGCTGACACATGTGCAAATAAACAAAAAGCTATTGAGTATAAATTATTAGATTGAGTCACACTGGTTATGGAGTAGTATATAAATAACACATGGGTTTGTGGGCTACAGTTAAAATATCATCCCAAGGAAAATACTGTTAGCCAAGGTGTTAGCCGAGGGAAACAGTATTTTTAGGAAGGTTGATATTTTTACTGTTACTCACAAACGCTTGTGTGTTATTTATTTTATTTCCCGAACAGATACTGTAATCTATAATACTTTTATTTACATAAAAAAACACTTGCCCAGATTTTATACTGTTAAAAAGTACTGAGTACAATTCTCTTAGTCACATGGTGCACTTGCTTTAACAGTAAGAGTAACTCCCAGTGGAAATGAATATTTACAAAAAGTGAGGGGTAATGCTATACATTAAATGTTGCAGAGAAAGCCTAGTTTTAAAAGTAAAACTTCTGGCAGATATGTTAAATCACTAAAAGTATGAATGCTTTTATAAGCAAATACACAAAGCTGTTTGGTATACACTGGTTATGGAGTAGTATAGTTATATATTCGAAGCGACAGAGCAACTGACAAACATCAGAATAACTGAAATACAATGATGTGCTCTGTATATAATATATAACACCCAATCCATAGAGGAAATCAAACCAGTATTATTTTTTTTTTTATAAATTTCAAGTTCCATTGCAAAAAAAAGCAAAAAAACAACAAAAACCCCCAAAAAACAAACAAACAAAAAACATACAATTTATTACATGTACTTCTCAAGGTATTGAATGAAAATAAGAATGGATGGGAGCGTTTTTCGACCAGTCCAAGTAATACGATAGTAGATCCATTTCTCATATGTTGCTTTTTTAATTAAAGTTATTTTTTCTGACAACATAAATATGTAATTAATGATAGAAAAACATATTATTAAATGATAAAACCATTACTGAATAAATGGAAGGAACAAAAGGAATATAATCGTGACTATTGATTATTTGATAGAATTTCAAATTTCTGTGCAATAACTTATCTTATTTTAATGATTAACCTTTGTGAGAAAAGAATATTTAAATTAACTATATCATAGTATAATACATTAATTCACACTGTTGTTTATTTTAAATTAATCGACACTGTGATTTACATATGATTAACATACAAACTCAAAACTTGATATTTCATCAATATTGAATAAGAATGTACTGTAATGTGGAAGTTGCTACAGAAAAACACACCAACATTTGTGCGTACAGTTAGTTTATCGGACCAAATATTAGGCGTACAGTAAGAAAACTGGAAATATTTTATATATTTTCGGATAGATATGGAAAACTACTCTTGTATATCGTTTTGTTTTCAAAAATAAACATGTCAGGACTTAAACTAATCGAATATCTCGTTTTATAACGACTGAAACATTCGTTTGCATGTGCATATCGGGTTGACGGTTGAATTTTCAGCAACAAATACCTCAATAACTTCCTCAATTCTATAAAATTTAGTATTTTATTTTGGTATTCATGCACAATTATAAGTTCTGATCAGCATGCACAATGCTATTCTTCAAAAAATTACAATAGACAACAAATACTTGGAAAAAAACATGCTCATACCTACTTTCGTTTTCGCTCCCGTCCGCCATTAGGGCGTATCGCATGAATTCATCTCGCTTAAAGGAGTATCGCACCGCTATACGTTCGACCCCCTGTACGTGAACGTTCCAGATTACTCTGAAAACGCTTGCTTTGAACGCACACTTTAATTAACATACACATTTGAAAAAAGCCGACACACGCAAAATGATATACGCTAAACAATATATGCTCTCTAGAAAACGCTATAACGCATGCAAAATGTATCAAAATGTTCAATTAAATATCGTACATGTATACGTTTTTAACAATTTTCTTTGTAGGAATGTTTATTAAATAAAAATGTGAAGTAGATTTATCACATATTTCATTTTATATTTAATTACATGTACGACAGTACTGGTTTGTGTAGCATACTTGCTACTAACAATGTCAAAAATGTTGCTTTCGCCAATAGTCCACTAAAGAAACTTACATGGATAAGGTTATTTACTTGATGATGTTTGCTAAAAAGACCAGACTGATACAGCCAAAGGCAAATGCGACAGATTCTGGGATACGTTTTATTTAGGTTAAAATTCAATTCTGAGACAATATTGTTTAGGCAATAATCTCTCTACTTTGTTTTTGCCAAAACAATTGAATAGCTCAATTAATATCACATGGATAGACAACATGTAAAATATAAACATATAGAATGAAGGTACGTATTTTGTTAAATTTTAATTTCATTCAAAGACGTCTGTAATTCTCATTTTACGTCACACCGTTAGCACAGGTCATTTGGTGACGTTCCAGCTTTACTGGTGGAGGAAGACCTCAGGTGCCCTTTCTTATTGTGTCAATCACTATGATATACTAATATGACCATCTATCTGTTTAGCATCTAATAAGTAATTTATGTTGTTTTAATGTCAGAAATACAATGCAAATATAGACACAATCGTATAAATTATGTTATTTAAAAAGTTAACAAAAATGACATTTCAACGATCGAAATGTACAACAACAGTGTTCGACCATTGCTTTTGATGACGTGGGCGGGGTTGTTTTGCCCGAATATAAGATACTTTCCCTTAATCACTCACTGTTTGTTGTTTGTAGTGGCAAATTTCTCGATTCAAGTTTGATTAGTTCAAACAAATTTTTTGTTTGCGTAGCAGAGAAATAGAAGAGGACTCAAAATATTTCCCCACATGTAATAGGAATTGAGTCTGAAACATCTTTACCGATACTTACATTTTGATACCGTCTTGACAAGAACGATTTAAACCAATAAAGTAGGTTTTACAATGTATCTTGGTTCGTACATAGGATGGGTGCCCTTAGTAGATTTTAGAACGGTGGTATAAAAGGTGTTTGAAGGGCGTTGATGCTCTGCCATAAGTTGAAAGGAAACTGGATACACTATATTTACAATACAAGATAATTCACAAAGTTAGAATTTATGTTATATTTGTCATTAAATTCATTTAAACCATAAAAGTGTCCCTCCGGTTTCAAAAGATCACCTATGACATGTTCACCTGCATTAAACCAGGTTTTAAAGAACGCTGGTTGATTTCCAATAGTTATCAAAGGGTTGTAGAAAATTAGATAAGAAAATAACTCATTTTCATTTGCTTCTAGAAGTTTACAGAACATATAATATGCAGTCAAGGTGCCCTTCCAGAAACCATTTTTTATTTCACTAAACTTTATTTCTATATAACCAAGACCACAAATAATCAATTTCTCTAAAATTGAGCATACTAAACTTATCCATTTATCATTATTGATTAAAATTCGTCTTATCCAAGATATCTTTAAAGAGTAAATATATAATTCTTCAACGTCAATCATTCCAAGATCACCATTAATCAATGTTTACACACGCTTACACAATTCTTTATAAGTTTATATACAAACTCCTCACTAACATGGTGAAGATGAAAAATGCTTAATGATATCAGATGCCACACTAAACAGATTTTGCTGTCGGGAGTTTCTGTACTTAATTAGATGCAATATTTGTAAAGAGTTATTAAAATGACTTGCACTTAAATACAAAGATCATGATAAGTTTCACCATCGATAGACAGAACAATATTTGGACTTTCTATTGTTACTGTAACCAAGGGATTCGATATTCTGCCGAAGTTTCTTATTATTGTACTTATTATTTAATATGTTCCCTTTCAAGTACTTGTATTCAGATTTTACCAATTTTATAGACCGTTGAACTTCATTGTGGAGTTAACTGAACAATATCTTGTCAGACTAACTACGACTTTTTCGATACTATGCATATGCTTTCTCTCGCCTTTGTATTAATTCTAGAAAAGTTTAATCCCAAAGTTCTGTTTGAATTTAGTCTAATTTCCTTAAATAGAGCAATCTTATGTAAAAAAAAATCAATGAAAATTTTCGGAAAATTAGTGCATGCGTTATTAACATTTAAAGAATAAAAGCAAGAACTCCAGTCTGTTGGAGTCTTTCAAGATCGCTTAACCCAAGAGGAACTGAAACACTCGTTCTTTATAATTGCAGAGAATGTGATCTTTAAGGCTGGAACACTTACCACTTATTCGTGTCGATGTTTTATAATCCCCCCATACAGTATACATTTTTTTCAGATTTTTATTTTTCATTTTCCCTAAAAGATGAGACAGCGGGTCGGTAAACAGATAGATATAAAAAAAAAGATATACTGTAATGCATGTAAAAATCATGCATGTTTAAAGATCCTGTAACACAATTTTTTCATGGTATTATTTCATAAATATGATGCTCAAATTAAGATTTGTCAATATTGTAAGTTCCAATAAGCATTATTTATAAAGATATTTACGAATTTAACATTTCATGTAAATAAAGGGAGGTAATTAGAAATTTATTTTCTATAAATTCTAAGTCAAATTTTCCAATAAAAAATGAATGCATATGATTTATTGATTAAATATAATGTGCACAAATATTTGCAGTACACATTTTACATATTCTTCGATGTTTGAAGATTGTTTTATGTGCATAATTATATACATATATAAATTTTTGCAAGTGTGGTACACACACAGTCATATGAGCCAACTTCATATTGTCTGAAAAGAATGCTCGTGCATGTCGGTCATGCATACGAAAAATATGTGTCAGGTATCAGTCCGAGTTGCATAATCTTATCAGTCAGTCAAGCTCATCACCTATTTTATTTTCGTCCATGATGCATATAATGGTCTCATTGACCTCCTGTGTATCAAAATTTTATTATCACAAAAATCGACTTGCATACATATTTAGTAGCCACCGCAAATAAGAAGGGGAAGGCAAACTGGGAGTGCATCTGTCAGGTACCTATTGACGGCGGTCGAAATAGACCGGGAGAGACCGGGAAATATCGAGAGGAGACCCCCTACATTCGGAATACTTGGCCTAACCCGAGAAGTTGCGATTGTTATTGCGAGGCACGGTATTTTTTTTTTCTTTATAATGTTTAATATGCTCTGTATCGTAAAGTCATTTGATAAAATAGTATTCTAAACGGAACAATAGACGTTCTTTTAGGTGTGTTACCCGTTTACATCTAATGCATTGCCGATAAACTGTACCAGGCTTGTATGACCTTCGAATAATTTTCGAATTCGATTATTTCCATAGGCACTGGGTTTCGGGATAAAAAGCCTTTTAGAGGTTTGTAGAACTCAAATTTGATTGAATGTAATGATTTTTTTAACGTAGATGTCTCTTTCCTAAAACCGTCATTTTTCCGATATTACTAAAAAAACATTTAGTAATATCGGAAAAATGACTGTTTTAGAAAAGAGACATCTACGTTAAAAAAATTGTAACATTCAATTATAATAAATTTATATTTGAGTTCTACAAACCTCTCAAAGGGTTATTTTATCCCGAAAACCAAGTGCCTATGATTATTTAGTGTGTCGTTAAAATTAAAAATGGTGTTGGGTATCGCCTATCGGACTAAACAATTACTATCGATAATCGGAACACCACAATCGATTGTCTGCCGATAGTATAATCGAGTTTCGCATTTTTTATTGCCCTTTTTTCTTTTAACAGTTTAAGGTGCCAATCCTTGTAGCCCGGGTCTCCACGATACCGGTGTACATATTTTATACAAGGTATTTTTCAGATAAAATTTTACTGACTTGAAAAAAAAGAAGGAATAAACAACTTCATTAACATGTAATCCTCTTAAAAATACATTACAGAGATCTGTTACTCTGAAATTCTCGCTCATTGCGAATGTAAACAATGGTCGACCATTTTGTATGACGTAGTTAAACAGACTTCATGCGGCGGCACGAAATACCCAAATATACCCAAATATACCCAAATATAGCAATATTTATTTTTGTTTGTATAAAATATAGATTATAATAAGAAATAAATAAATATTTATTAAATATAATATGACTTAGCCTGCTATAATTTTCATTCATTCCGTTGAAATGGACAGTTACGATGTTGTAAGAAAATAAAGTTGTGACATTTGCTTATCTTATGATATGATATTTGTTGTCTACACTTACATTTTTAAGGTGTAATTTTGTTGAAATTTCATATCATATACAAGTGTCCATGTTATTTAAAAAAATAGCTTTAATGGTGTACATATAGACTGTATTTTGGTTCAAAACACAATGATAGGGAAATGTATATTTGGGTATGGTTGATTATATCTTAGTGAAAATGTATATTGTATTCATGATAAAACAGCTCTTTTTTTAGGATAAAACATTTATTTTAAGAATAATTGGGCAATATTTGGGTATATTTAGGCATATTTGGGTGTATTTGGGTATATTTGGGTATTTCGTGCTGCCCACTTCATGCTACCGGTGCACTGGTTAAAATGTTATTTATATGGAAAGCCATTGCAGTTTTAATAGCAAATATATCATTTTAGCATTCTTGTATTCATATCAGAATCTGAAAAAAAAATACTTTAAAACAACATAAAAACGTGTGTTTCAATAATTTACTGTTCATCTTTTATGACTCCCAAGGGATCTCTGTTTTAGAACCTTTTCCTCCCAATTACAGGTGTATATTATACCATGTGGCTGGATTCAAAAATTCCCTTCACTTAATTTTAGTGTTGTTGTGATTTTCTGGTCCTTTTATATCATTGAATCAATTTTATTTCTATATGATGAAGATTAAATATCAATATGGCACTTTACACAGGCTCCCTTAAAAGACTGAATGAAACTGACTTTAATTTTCACAAACTATTTTATATGCACTAATGGCTTTCCATAGATTAATTTTTTCCCGCCAAAAATGATGTCAAAAGGTCAAGTGACATGTAATGGAGGTTGAATGACGTCAGCACCTGTCATTTTTTACTTTTTTGGAAAAAAAAGTGTTTTGTAGAGAGACCAATTTATGCAATGGAGAAATAGGATAGTAAAATAAAAATAAGGTGAATTATATAGGATATGTGAAATATTTCCTTCAAAAACTCATGAAAATGTTTAAAAACTTTGAAATAGCCAATATTACTCAATTTACTGGGAGCATGTCAATATAAACACTCGGTAGGTGGCGTTGACAATAATATCACGAGATTTGTGAATATACCCGAACCGTGGAGTCACTTAATTTTAGTGTTCAGGGCATTTTTTCACAAGTTGGGGAAGCAGCCCAGCCCTTAATTTTGGGGAAAAATTACATGGTATATTTGCAAAAGGGGAAGAAAAAACTTGATGTAAATTCAATATTTGGGGAAAACTGCATGATTTTAAAGAAATTTTCTTTGGGGAAGCAGCCCTATACCGGCCCCTATAATAGAGGGTAAAAAGGCCCTGAGTGTTGTTGTGATTTTCTGGTCCTTTTATATCATTGAATCAATTTTATTTCTATATGATGAAGACTAAATATCAATATGGCACTTTACACAGGCTCCCTTAAAAGACTGAATGAAACTGACTTTAATTTTCACAAACTATTTTATATGCACTAATGGCTTTCCATAGATTAATTTTTTCCCGCAAAAAATGATGTCAAAAGGTCAAGTGACATGTAATGGAGGTTGAATGACGTCAGCACCTGTCATTTTTTACTTTTTTGGAAAAAAAAGTGTTTTGTAGAGAGACCAATTTATGCAATGGAGAAATAGGATAGTAAAATAAAAATAAGGTGAATTATATAGGATATGTGAAATATTTCCTTCAAAAACTCATGAAAATGTTTAAAAACTTTGAAATAGCCAATTTTACTGGGAGCATGTCAATATAAACACTCGGTAGGTGGCGTTGACAATAATATCACGAGATTTGTGAATATACCGGAACCGTGGAGTCACCGGTATCATGGGGTTCGAGTATACATGTATGTATGTTTAGGTAGCACTCCACACTAAATTTCAAGTTTCTGCCGTCAATGTCCTACAATCAATATGTCTGATAAATCTGATCCCAAACTACACAACCTGGAAAACGAAAATACATTTAGTTAAGAACATATATGTCATAACATTGCAAATCTGTAATGAAATCATCCCATGTGCAATAGTCAGGCAGTTTAAAAAATTCCAATTCATTCCGCAAAAGCTAAAAATCCATAGTGGTCCGAGACCCAAAACAACATATTTCGTCCCTCCGGCAAAAAATACCTGCAAATATACGGGCTACAGAAACTCTGTCACTGCTTTATCAACTCCCTTTACATGCAAAATTTACATGCAAAATAAGCTATTTTCGCGAAAATAAGATCGCGGCTACGAAAATAAGATTTATTTCTGAAATAGTGCATTTATCTGTTGAAATAATTACGTAAGTTATATATTTATGCTAGCCAGGACACACTGTATTGCCTAGCCTAACAGCACTTTCTAAATTATATAAAAACTGATAAAAGTCAAAAATGCATATGTTATTTTGTGTCTTTAAAATGGGGATTTTAACCAAGAACTTGCATTTCTCCTTGTATACAGGGTTCCTATGATATCACAGATTCTTTGATAACACAGTATTAACATTTTCTGTGACTGCTAAGTTAAAGCAACACACGATGATGCTGATATTTTTATAACTGGCACACTAAATTCATTTTCTTCTGTCAATAATTTGAATAAATTTAATTTTGTTAATAATGAATGTATTCATGGCAAGAAAATTATTTATAAAATCTTCATATTTGACTACTATTTTCTTTAATTGTTTTTACACAGTCAATTAGAATATTTTATAATCACATACCGTAAAATTCCTAATAAAGGCCCCTCACCTAATAAAGACCCCCTAGGCCTTTTGATATAAGGAAAACAATCTACTCATCAGTGCTTAACTCATAATAAAAGCCATAATTTTATTCAAATCATTCAGAATCCATTTTATTTTATAGTAAAATTAAACACAAATATGTATAATATGAGCTTTAAAACCTTAACACTTTTTAATGTTGCTACCAACACTTGCTAACACTAAATGTATTTACAGTGATTTTTGGATTTTGGAAAAGCTGTGTTGTAATAATAGTCCCCCTTTTGGAAAATGTTTGGCCTTGGGGGCGTTTAATAGGAATTTTAGGGTAAGTCATATACTGACATATCGTCTGTTCTTATAGTTTGGATTTTAAAGCAAGTTTAATAACTGTACGAAGTTTTTCACAACTTAACTTGTACATTAGTTAGTCATTTTGACCCATCTATCCTTCCATACTTGCATTTTGGGGGAATTCCGTGATACCAAGTCCATAGTAACCTTCTCTGAAGTTACCCAAATTGGCAGACATTGGAAATTGTTTAAAAAATGTCATTTTAATTGGATCTTTTGAAATAATTTTTGACAAACAGTTCTGGAAAAGGTGCACTTATTAGATAGAAGAAAAATCTCATTCATATAAATTTAATTTGATATTTATATTTGAATATTTTCTAATAAACTTTTAGTACCTTGATATCTTAGAACCCTGGGCTATATTTACTTTAATAAAGATGGTTTGGCATTTTGTCAAAAAAATATACGAAGGAAATGCAAGCGTTGTCATTTTGATAAAGCAGTAGTACAGTGCACTCTGGATTACAACGAGATCGTTGGGACTTCGCGTGGTTCCTCGTTATAACCGGGACAGAACAAATTGAGAAATCAGACATTGTCCGCATACATCCTCTTTGAAGAGAACATAATGGGTGGAACTCTTTGCACAAAAAAGTTTGTGTTTATTTAGATATAAATGTATATAAATATACATGTATCTACCTATCGCTATCATTGAATTTAAACAAAACATTTGGAAACACTTACTACGATGCTAACCGCGTGTATTTTTATTAATATGTATGGTACCTATTAAATTTCGTTTCCAAAATTCGTGCAGTGTATTTCTCACAAACACCGAATAACAATGCAAGAAATTAGTCGATTCCTTTGTGCTTATCACTCAAAAAATGTTGTTTTGATAAAACATTTCATCACCTAGAGGACAATTTAGCCCGGAGCGCCGACAGAACCAGGCTGACACATTTGATCACTTATAATTGCTTCCTTAATTTACCTTAATTTATAGCTATTCAAAAAATTAATGCAAAACTTGGACACTTCAAATTGTACTTTAACTTATCACAAAATAATTTTGGCATTGAATTGGAAAGAGTTGCTCGATAGAAACTGATTTTCAAATATGAAAACCCTGATTATATACAGCTTGAATCATTTGAGTAAACAATGAATGTACAAAAATTGGTTTTCGACTTCAAATATATGTTCCTTATCATCAACCACATCATATGACACATCACAGATTTTTAACTTACCGGTATTATTTTCCTTAAAAAAATTTATTTTACTCTTCTTACATGTATTAATGGATCATCTTCAAACTTTAAATATATATGTTTTAAATGTGTATGTGTGTGTGTTTGTGTCTATATATATATATGTATATATATATACTGAACTGAAACAAAAAAGAAACTTTCGAGAGTATGTGCAAGTTGTTCAAGGGTACCACTTAGATGTACACACTTATATACATGTAGGAGCTTGTAAAACTCGTTTTGTTTGCAAAATCGGTCAGCTAATCCCCGTATAAAAGCCCGATATGTTTATTCAACGTAAAAATCGAGTTTCAAAAGGATTGAAAAACTGTACTAACATATCTACATTCAAACTTGGAGAAAGTTTCTTTTTTGTTTCAGTATATTTAAAAGTTGGAATCCAACCAATGTTGTCGCTTCGGTCTTGACCTCCATGTAGTATAATTAAGGTTTTAAAACTGCCAAAGTTCAAATTCAATAAATATCTTAAAACGTCATTGGTATCCAAACTTACAAGTTTGTACGTATTTAAATCCAATATTATTAAGTCACTAAACACTGTTGTTGCAGAAAAACTTGTTATAAACTCAGAAAACTGTATAAGAATTGTATTTATTTTTCCCATCCTGACTATGTTTACAATTATATATAATATTTCATAACTCCTAACGTCAATATTTTCCAAATAATCTTCCCGTAAAACTTAGAATTTTCATTATTTTTCTGTAACATCTTTATTGATTCAGGGGTGTCCTTTTAACTTTTATTGACATGGTAACATGCATATTATGTGGTGCATTTTCATTATTTTTCTGTAACTTCTTTATTGATTCAGGGGTGTCCTTTTAACTTTTATTGACATGGTAACATGCATATTATGTGGTGCAAAGATATGCTTTCTTGATACTGATTCAGAAATATATTTATATCGTAATTGATATTTTTTCGTAGGTTTGTCTCCTTTACTGTGTCCAGTATTTAATTAGTCTAGCTTGGATGTCTCCTCTGGCACTCACGGCTCTTGTTTAATGAGACATTCTATTTGACAATTCCATGATAATTTATAATCTAAATTCCAATTTGTTTTAGTAATTTCAATGTCATTTGTCTGCATTTTCAAAATGTTTTGATTGCTTGATTTAATTGTGTTGTAAACAAAATTTGATGGTGAGATTGTCATTGCTTTTGTCTTCTTAGTATTTGGTAACATAGAGATTGTTGCACACCAGTCATAAATGATGTCACTGCAGAGTTTTAGTGGTCTGCAGACTGAGTCTATTAGATGATCCAAAAATTAATTCTTACATTATCCAGGCTCTTATTTTACTATCATACAACATAGCACTGGAAATAGTCTATCAAACAGCTCTTGTTTATATTTATAGGTATGACAAAGATGTTCAGTGAAGTTAAATTGTAAACTAGAGAATGTCAGGAGTGTTTAATTACCAGACAATGGATACCCCAGACCCAAGAGGTAAACAATCAATAATATTCTTTTATTCTGTTTAACTGCCACATTTGAGAGGACATCGGAACCAAACTTTACAGGAATGATAGTGTGGTGGCCCTCAACCAAGGTTGTATAATAGTGTGGTGGCCCTCAACCAATGTTGTATAATATGTATGGTGGCCCTCAACCAAGGTTGTATAATAGTGTGGTGGCCCTCAACCAAGGTTGTATAATTGGTACCACTGAGTCACAGATACATAAGTACATCTTATGACTTTAAAAATGACATCTCTTAAAACTCTTCTCAGAAACTAAAATGCTGATAGCTTTCAGGGGGTTGCAGTGTAGGATGATTATAAAACTATCAAAGCTATTAAGGTAGACCACCCCTAATGCATTACCTCCACCTTGAAGAGTATTCAAATAGGCTTGAATCACTGTCAACTGCATTGAACTGAAAGGGGCGTGGGTTCAAACCCCAGAAGGGGCAACTTTTTTTTCTTTCTTCTTTTTATGCCTCCGAAGGGAGACATATTAAAATCGCACCGTCTGTGTGTTCGTCCGTCCGTCTGTGCGTCCCCACTTCATTCGTGTCTGGGCTGTAACTTTGTCATACATGGAGGGATTTTGAAATGACTTTGCACAAATGTCTACTACATCAAGACGATGTGTCGCATCCAAGAACCACGTCCCTACCTCAAAGGTCAAGGTCACACTATCATTTTGAAGTTTTTCATTATCGCAATAAGATAAAATGGTACACACACTCGTGTCTGGACTATAACTTTGTCATGCATCGAATGATTTTAAAATAATTAGGCATAAATGTCGACCACATCAAGACATTGTGTCGCGTTCAAGAATTACGTCCCTACCTCAAAGGTCAAGGTCACACTAACATTTTGAAGTTTCACATTAACACAATTAGAATTAATAGGTACACACAATCGTGTCTGGGCTGTAACTTTGTCATGCATCATAGGATTTTAGAATAACTTGGCATAAATGTCTACCACATCAAGACGATGTGTGCATCCAATGATCATGTACCTACCTCAAAAGTCAAGGTCACACTGCCATTTTGAAGTTCACTTTATCACAATTAGAGTTTACGGGTAACAATTATTCAATAGACAATATTGGCAATTAAGATTTTTTGATTTCTGCTTTTCTTACATAATACGCATGCTGCTTAAGAATCCTTTTTAGGTGGCATCATCACTTTGGGTGAAGTCTTGTTCTTTCTACTAATTAAGATTAACATTCATTCACATAAACAGTACAGTTCTATGTGTGATAGGATTAAAGTAACTTGGAAATACTCAACAAGAAATGTGCAATACATTTGTATATTAAATTTGGACCCATTTATTAGGGATGTTACTTATTCTTGTGGGATTCTAACCGGTAGGAGACTTTGTATATAATGCTTGCAATACTTTGATAATCTCTAGTTATTTGATAGTTAGATCAAAATTATCTGTCCCTTGTTATCATGTCTATATCATTATAAAGTAAGGTGAACAATACAGGGCCACCTGATCATGACTGAAAAGACTTCAAATAGAAATTAGGCTGAGCTTCATAGAATGTTCTAAGACAATCTTCTGACTTCTATATTGATGACCAGAAACATTCCTTTGATTGCTGATTGCAGCCATTCATATATGAATAGCGACAAATATTTTGAATAAGAATATTTGGTTAGAAGCCAAGCTAAGATTATATTATGTATTTTAATTAAGGTTCTGGAGATGCTGGTGTTTCTGGACATAGAAGTATGGGTAATGGACGTAATGGGAATGGTAGAATGTCACCCTCATCACCACTCAAACTGTTTGGCCAAGCAAAGAAGAATATAAATGAAATATACAAAGATGTACTTGATTTTCTGAGTGAAGCAGAAACATTTGTAGAAGGTAAGACATGAAAAAGTTTTAATGATTTTAAGTTAGTTGTTCATGTTGCACTATTGAATCCTTTCCCATTCAACTTCACACCTTTAAAACCAAATAACTTCCATTTTCAAAGTACTGGTTACTGTACTCAACCTGTTAAAGTTTTGCATGCATTATCATATCTTATCAACCACTTATGATATTTACTTGTAACTTTACTTGCCACTGTCCAAGGCAAACAAATGTAGCATGGTTTTTGACAGAATTATGGACTTTTTTTTAGCTTAAAGAAAATTCTTGGTAAATTTTTATAAAAAACTACTGTAGGTATTCTCCTGAAACTTGTACAAGTCTTTGGCGTCAAAATTGGCCCGTCCCAAGGGAAATTTGTTTTTCTCATATAGTTAAATTTTAAAAAATCTTCTTCTTCAAAACTACAAAGGCTAGAGCTCAGATATTTAGCATGAAACATTGTCTAGTGATCCTCTATTAATATTATTCAAACTATAGCTTTTGGGTCAAAATTGGCCCTTCCTAGGAGGTCATGGCTTTTCTTCAATCTTAGTTAAATAACTAAAAGGAAAACAACTCATATTGGCATGTCTTATGAACATGATTGTGTACATGTTACTAATGAACATGTGTACATGTTATACAATTTAAAAAAAAAAGATTCAATAGCTGGGTGTGAGTCTAAAGGTCATGACCTCTAGTAAGAGAGATGTTTGCTTTTTCAGAGATATTTATGAGTTGATTTGATCACATAATAAGGACATTGTTGTATGCAGGAAGTTCCCCAGACGCTTTTAGTACATCGGCACCAATCTACTTTTATTTCAGAATAGAAAATCTGATGCGCTTACAATTCATATAGTGCTTAAAAAAAAAACGCTGATATTTTTCACTTGCCAATTAGCCAATTAAAGACAAGAAATGATACACCCTAAGCTGTTAGTCAGGTACCATTACATTAGATAATGCTGGGAGACTTTGACAGTACACAATAGACTTACGCCCTGCAGTGTTTCACAGTACTCTTTTAATGAAGTGAACCAAATCAAATTGTCTTTGCTGCAGTTTGATAAAATTAATCGTTGAACAGATTTTGAAAGAAATTTGAAGTCAAAAATATTACCATCTGATTGGTATTATCTAAAGTCATCAGTAAGTTAAATGAGATCATCAAGTTGTAAATTCCGCAATTTTCTCAAATAAATATGTAAGAAAGCGGACCGTACAAGCATAATCTAAGGCTGCCGAAAGTAACGACATAATGTAAATAAATCAAGTATTTAGCTATTTCAAAAATAATTGTTAGCATCTTTTCTTATATCCTCTTTCTCATAAGGTAATATTCACAAAAACCCAGTGGTCACATCACTGTCGACTTATACTTGCGGTGACTTTGAGATTACATATTTTCTTATAATTTGAAATCATTGTAATCAATAACCTACTATTTGATACTTAATAGTGAAGTTTGGTGAAAAAATGTTGGAGTTACGGAGTACACATTAAGATGAGTGCTGAAAAAAGTGCGGCAAGTAGCATACCATTTACTAAATATATATGTATCATTGTATATTTTTTTTGCAGGAAATGAAGGAAATTGAATTTAAAGCATATATATCAAATATTTAAACATGTTCCAAAAGAGAAAATGATGCAGTTTACATTGTTCTGGAGAGGTAGGAGGGTTGTAGAGTGGGTAAAAAGGGGGGGGGGGGGTAGTGACCAATCAAGGCGCAGAACACATGTGACATACAGATGAACAGATCACACCCATAGTAATTAGTAATTAGTGACTTCCATAGTAAACATTAGCTTTCCATAGCAACGAGTGAATCTACCATTGAATTTCATGGCAGGTAGTGACTTCCTAGGAAACTAGATTTTGTATAGCAACCAGTGACTTCTTTAGTAACTACTGTAAATTCACTTAAATTCTTGGCCACAAAATTTCTTGGTTTTATTAAAAAGGGCATTTTCGTGAATTCTTAAATTCATTGATTTTCATTTTCTAAAAACAATATTTCCTTGCACATGGAAATCTTACATCAGGCAATATGGGTGTCAATTTACGATTGATGTGCATATTTCCACTACTAGATACTCCGTTTATTATGTGGCTAATTAGGAGTGCCCCCTGTGGTGTCCATAACACGCCCCCCTTTATACAAAAGATAATTTACATGTCAATAAGATTGACAAGTAATTAGAGCAAACTGAGAACTTTTATCGGCGCCAATTAATGCACAGGGTCCCTTATAATTAGTCCCCTACTGGTTTAACCGGAGGGGACTTTAGGTTTACCCTCCGTCTGTCTGTCTGTCCGTCCGCACTCACAGGAGAGTAATTATGTGGCTAGAGGGACAATAGGTAACTGTTCTTTCTCTTTGATGTCATTCATTCCGTAATGCTTTTATGTGGCTATTTTCTTTTGCGTGGCTAAAAAGAACAATAGAGAGAACAATAGAGTAGCCGCATAATTACTGTCCTGTGAGAACTTCCGTCCGTCAGTCCGTCCGTCCACAAAACTGGATCCCGCATTAACGCAAAAAGTACTGAAAATATTTTTATGAAACTTGAAATATGGGTAGATGGCAGTCTGGAGATTATGCACATCTTTTTCTTTTCTTCCTATGTTGAAAATTCTGGTTGCTATGGCAACAAATAGTCTGAATTTCAAGATTTCTGATTTAAATTTTTCAGGATTTTCACTTTAAGTTCTTTATTTCTTAAGGTGTTTACTTCAAACTTTAAATATAAGTTTCTGGTCATCAACCACATCATATGTGACAAGGTTTACAATTCTAGCACAAAAATTATCAGTATTACCTCCCTTGAACTATGAAAAAAAATGTTGTCTTTTTTAAATAACTTCTTTATTTCCTAATGTATCTACTTCCAACTTCATATATATGTTTCTTATTATCACTCAACATTTTTGAGAAGGTTAAATACTCTAGCAAGACTATTTCCAGAATTTGTCCCCCTTGAACTTAGATTTTTTTTTGAGAAATTGGTATTTTTCACTCCAACTTCTTCATTCCTTATAGGATTTACTTTAAAATCCCACATCGTAATAATATGACAAGGTTGTATAAACATAATTTCCTTACTAGGCAGGGAAACTTAACACATTACTGTGATATAAACAAACTTAGAACTCAAAAGATTTAAGTTCATTCATGTCATTCATTCACTGGTAAAATTGAATGGCCAATGGCCCATCAGAATGTTGCTGGGGTTCTAACCGGTAGGGGACTTATGGATTGCTTGCAATACTATGATAATTGCTTGTTGTTAATATAAAAACACATAATTTTTTCATAAATTACTTTCTTCAAAGTATTCAAAACAAACAGATTGTTTAAATTATTGATATTACATGTAAGTTACTGTTACTAAAACATAACACTTACACAATGGTTAAGCACCGGGCATGGTTCAAACACATTCTCTGAGTGTTGCAGGACTTCCAGAGCCTGTTGAAGCTTTAACAGCTTCAGACGCTATTGCTATTCAGGTATTTACTCATTTAAATTAAATTAATTACACAAAATGCACCATTGTTTTGTCATGTTGAAAAATTCTATACTTAGTAATTAACTTGGTGTTGAATGTTAAGGGCTGATTTTACATGTTTTACTCATGACAAATTTTAAACAAACAGTAAGCATGTTCTGAATATTTTCACAATTTCTTCCCTACTTTGTAGAATCAAGATACTATAATATTAATTTTGCATTCATTACAAAATATTTATAATAAAAATGCTTATAATATACTGATTATTTACAAAGAACATAAAATTTAAAACACCTCGTTTTTGTGTGTGTTTTTTTAATTGTTAAAAAATGATGTTGATAATTGTCTGAATTATAGACTTACGAAAAGAAATAATTAAAAGTACATTTGATGAACATTGTTGTCAGTTATTAGTTTACAAAACAGCTTGTGAAAAGAAAATAAATTTTGTATTTTTCAATCAAAATATTCAAATATATTTGTTTTCTGTGATATAAATATCAGTCCATGCTTAAATCGTGTATAAACAATTTAATTTTAATCTGAATATTGATTATTTATATATTTTCTTCTGTTTTAATTTAATATTATTTTTAATATATTGCGCATTCATCATCAAATTGCATTCATAATCAAAATTATTTTGGTTCTAAACTTCAGACTGCCAATGACGCCATAGAAATCATTCTACTTGAATCTAGGAAGAGAACATGTGGTGAATATGGTAATTATTCTGAGGAAACACGGGCAAAGATTGCACTGTATGCCATTGATAACGGGCTTTACCACTAAACTGGGTCGGAAGGTCAGAGAAATGTAGCATGCGTGATCTGTATGTTAAATTAAAGAAAAAGATAGGGGCTGATTCACCAACTCTTGCAAAATCTCCACTGGGGGCACCAACCACTTTGAGCGAGCATGACGAAGCAGTACAGAGGTACATCAGGCTGGTTTGGTTAAAGGATGGTGTTGTAAATGTCAGACCTGTGTAGCAGCAAAGGGAATCATGAGGAAAAATTCTCAGGCTGGATATTAGAGGCATGGGTAATGTGAAAAGGAAGGGAAACAGGGCTACCAATCTTCAACTAATGATTTTAAGGCTAATTTAGGAGGAATTCATGGGTGAGGTCAACAAGATTGTGAGAGAACACAAAGTGCCAGATTCTCTTTTTATCAACTGGGACCGGACAGAATGCCAGATAGTTCCTGTGTGTGAATGGACAATGGAGGGACATGGCTCTACCCAGGTCACCGTAGCTGGTCTTGAAAACAAGCGCCAGATCACTGTCTTTATTGCTGCTCCTAAAGATGGTACATTTTTACCGCGTCAAGTGAATTACGCTGGCAGGTCTGCTGATGTCCCCCTAAAGATGTTCGATTTTCAAATGACTGGGATATTAGGTTCACAGAATCGCACTGGAGTAAGGAAGACATTATGCCATGTTATGTAGAAAAAGTGATCATGCTATATGTAAACAACATCCAGGATACATTACCATTTCTTAATGTGACCAGTATGCAATCGCTCTGTTTGAGGTATTTAAAGCATACCAGAGTCCTCATTTGATTGAACTTCTAACATGTGCTATCCAATGGCAGTTGTGAATGTTGATCTTTGGATGGTGACACTCAAAATTGTGCCTATCAACACACAATAAGATGACGTTGTGTCCAGATCTTATAAAGGCGGGTTTTAGAAAGGTTGGACTGTGAATTTAACAAACCAATTAAGAAAACAAAAGTACAAACAGTTATGACTCACATTTAATGTTTTGATGATCAGTTTATATGTGTATACATCATGTATTTTCACTTATTTAAATGATAATTCATATTGAAATATTAAAATTTTAGAAATGTTGGACTGTGAAACAAAGCAATAATGAAAACAAACGTGCTTCTTAATGTCCAGATATTTGAAATTAAAGTACATAGTTGTGACTCATGTGCAATGTTCTGATTATTGGTTTATATGTTAAATGTTTAACTGTATGATTATTATGTGATAGTAATACTGAATACTTACATGATAATTCATAGGGAAATATTAAAGTTTGAAACTTGTTATGTGTTGTTTCTAGTTTTATTTGTAAATAAAGGTGTTTATCTGATATACATGTATACAGAACGGCACAAGTAATTAGTTACTGATACATGGTACCTCTACCATTTCATCTCTATCAAGATACAAGTTTTTCTTTAATAGGATAAAGAAATGACAGAGATTTTTACAACTACATGTATATTTGTTTGATTAAAAAGAACGCCAATATATTTTCATCCTCATATTTACTTGATTAAGTTAAGTGTTCTGGCTAAAAAAAACAAAGTAGCACACAAGTAGTCCCTGTTATGTCTATATGTGGATGCAACATTGTTTTCCAACATTTGTGAGAGCGAATTCAGATAAGGTGTAATGATATGCTCACCTCACAATACAAAACCTATCGAAGTACAGGGTCCATGATACAATACATATCACAATATATTTTGTCTAAGGGAAATTGTCTATGACAATTATTATAACTTCATAACTTTATAACTTCACAAAGTAATAGTTTGTAATAATTAAAGTTAATTTAAAGTTGAAACAACAATAGTACCATCATTTCCACAATATTAACTACCAAGTATTAATCAAATGTCAGTCCTTTTCATTAAATAATGCAGTATGGTCTTATATAGTCAATGACCTGACCAATGTTTTTAGTTTTTTATGGACATTTTGATTATAGCATTATGATTTTCTAATACTGTGAAAAAATATCTAGAATGAAAAGTTACCATTAAATATGCATGGACAAGTAACATCACATGTTTAATAAAAAGGTCATAATATTATGTAAGGTGATAACTATTTGGATACATAAATCATTGATAATGGTAAATGTCATTAGTTATTTAGTTATCATTGACACAGTTTGCTGAACACAAGTCATGATCAATATTATAAGCTGGCCAAAAAAAATTACCTTACTTTATTCAATTATCACACATAATAAAAAATGGTCCTATTTATCTACCAACAATTAAATTTCTGTAGACAGTGTGGAGCAGTGTTGAAAATATCAAAAATAGCGGCAGCCTTAACTCTACACAATATTTATTTTTAATTTAGTTTTATTTGCAAAAGTGTCCAGTTTAGATCTAGTATTTTTTCACAAATTTCAACTGGCCAAAAAATAGTTTCCAAAAAGGCCATTTCAGCCAATGCTGAGTTCTTACTTAACCCCTAAAAAAGAACAAGATGTCAGAAAAACAAAACCAGCACATAAAAGAAAACTTATTCCAGCCTTTTTTCCACCTGAAATCAGAAATGCTTCCATATTTTGGACTTAAAACTAACTAAAGCAGATTTATTTTCATCTTCTGCAGTTTTTACTGAAATAATTACTTGCCTTGAAAATTGTTTAAAAAGACGAACCATGCCGTACAATAAGGGTGTTTTGTCATATTGTGAATAATACTATGTGGAAAACGGTTACGATATATCTTACCGTTACACACTTACAAATTGAAGTATCAAGTTTTTTAAATATTGTAAATGTAAGAACTATTTATTGATTTAAATTGTTTCTTACCTGATTATCCGTATACCTTCATAACACAATAATCAGCTGAAAATACGCTGATGCATGTTTGTAATACGTGTATATAGACTCAAGATCAGAAATAGGACATTGTAAGACATAATTATTTGGATAAAATTTGGTTGGATCCTAAATTTGTTGATTGACCAACACATGAAAATTAGTGCTCCACAAATAATAATGATTTTGCAGTATTGTTTTCCCTTAGGAATAGCAACCAGTAATGTTTTTACACATGCACTATTTCTGTTACAAATATGAACTTTGTGATATCATAAGATTTATATTTTATATTTGCTTTTGTTTGTAGTTAACAATATTATTTGTTATTGTCATTGAGTATTTATATTCAGGTGAGCAATATATGGGCTATCATGGTCCTCTTGTTTATGTTTTCAGAAATAAGTAATGCTTAATTGAAAATATAATATTAAAGAAATATAACAGTAACTGTATTACAGCTGTATAATACAGTAAATACAGTACCTAGAATACTTTTATTTTTAAATCAATAATTATGCCCCCACTTCGAAGAAGAGGGGGTATATTGCTTTGCACTTGTCGGTCCGTCGGTCCGTAGACCAAATGGTTTCCGAGTGATAACTAAAGAACCCTTAGGCCTAGGAACTTCAAACTTGGTATGGTGATTGGTCATGACCAGTAGATGACCCCTATTGATTTTGGGGTCAAGGGGTCAAAGGTCAAGGTCACATTGACCTTGTATGTTAAAACGGTTTTTCGATCAATAACTAAAGAACGCTTAGGCCTAGGAACTTCAAACTCGGTATGGTGATTGGGCATGACCAGCAGATGACCCCTATTGATTTTGGGGTCAAGGGGTCAAAGGTCAAGGTCACATTGACCTTGTAGGTAAAAACGGTTTCCGATCAATAACTAAAGAACGCTTAGGCCTAGGAACTTCAAACTTGGTATGGTGATTGGTCATGACCAGCATATGACCCCTATTGATTTTGGGGTCAAAGGTCAAGGTCACATTGACCTTTTAGGTAAAAACAGTTTCAGATCAATAACAAAAAAGGCTTAGGCCTAGGTACTTCAAACTTGGTATGATGATTGGTCATGACCAGCAGATGACCCCTATTGATTTTGGGGTCAAGGGGTCAAAGGTCAAGGGTCACATTTACCTTTTAGGTAAAAACAGTTTCCGGTCAATAACTAAAGAACCCTTAGGCGTAGGAACTTCAAACTTGGTATGATGATTGGTCATGACCAGTAGATGACCCCTATTGATTTTGGGGTCAAGGGGTCAATGTCATAGTGACCTTGTACTTAATGACCGTTTCTAACCAATAACTCAACAACTCAAGTTGCCTTGGTTGATATTTTTATGTGCTTTTGGTATACACATTTGAAGGTCTTATGTAATATTACAACTTGGCTGTCATTAATGAGGCCTATGTGATTCATAAAATTTATGTATATATTATTTGGTAAGATTTTTAATAACTTAAATTGCTGCACACAACCTATGGGGTCACAATAATTATTACCTTGTGACTAGTCATGACCAGTAGATACTAGATAACCCTTATTAATTGCTTGTTCACTGGGTCAGAAGTCATGCATAATAACCTGATCACAATCATGACAAATTGGCTGCCGATAGGGGGCATACATGTTTTACAAACATATCTTGTTATTATGGCCTTTGTATTTGAACATTAGACACATCTGCACTTTGTCTTTCAAATAATTATGACCTTGACTCAAAATTAACTAGACACTACTGCATTATGGCAAAGTTTGATTGTATAGAAACAAAACAAATATATTTCTGTACCTACTATTTATTAATGTATTAATGTGGTTTTTACAAATACTTTATGCATTATTGTTTTCCTTCTTAGGTCAATTTCTCCAAAATTATGGGACTTGGAATACTTTTTCAGTTTTTTAATTGGAATGTAAAGGGCAAATAACTTTTTTTTAGTTATGCTCCCTTCTGACTGAATATCTTGGTTAACTTTTTTGTTAAGGTACATATTTCAAAAGTATCAAACTTTTCTTTAAACTAAAGATTTATTTTTTACTATAAAATTTTAAATGCATTTGTAGGAGAGAGATAATCCTTAAAGCCTTTTTGTTTTATTATTTTCCTTGTTTTACTCAGACTTTTTGCCTTTTTCTCAAAAACTGTTGATGGTTTTTACTTCAAACTTGAAATATTTGTTGATTGTCAAGGACAAGTAAGTCTGATTAGCCTGTCTGCAGAGCTATGTCCCCTTTTCTATGTTTACTATCCAGCAAAGAAAAGTGGAGCTCTCTGTCCACAGACAGGTCTTGTTTTAATGTTGTATTAGTATTCAAGTCAACAATATTCCATTATTTGTATTACAGGTATAGAAACATCTAGGTATTTGGAAGGTGTGCAGTGCCAGGAACATGTAAAACAGTGTAGAGAAAGGGTCTGCAGTATAATGGAGGTGTTATCCAGGGATCATATGAAAGTTGTCTTCTTTGGAAGGTATGTCTGGTTTTAGTAGCTTGACTTTTCTTCGAAGGAAAAAATAGAGGTTGTTACAGTCATGTCGGGGTTCTGGTTGCCATCACCCAAACTTTAACATTGATCATAACCTTTTAAGTTTGTAGTGTATTGTCTTCATACTTGGCCTGTTACGAGCCAGGCGTAACGAGAAAGAAAAGCCAGCAACAAACTTGTAACAATAACAAATTTATTACAGAAAAATTATCAAAGAAAAATAAAATAACAAATTACGTTTACAAATACCTGAAATCCAAATAAAAATGAAATCTTAAATGTCTAGTCTGACCCTGGAATGATCCTTTTTTGAATAGCACACTTAAATCCAAGTAAAATCCAAGAACACTTTAGAATAAATTCCCACAATAAAATCCACAAGAATAATTTTAACTATTTTAAAATAATCCAAGCTCCAATAAATCACTTAATATCCAAGTTGAAAAATACTCTAAATATATTGATGACTAAAAAGGTAACTGATGACTTAAAAGATCACTGATGACTTAAAAGGTCATACGAAAGAAAAATTTCTCCTATATATATTAAGCTAAGAAGTTTCTAGAATAGACTTCCATTTTCTACAGAAATCATAATCTAGCAACTTCAACAATAAAGATCATTTCGGAAATTTCTATCTAAATATAATGCATGAGTTTTCTACAACAGTTAAGAAAGTTCTAGTACATACATGTAGTTTATGTTCTTAAAATAGAACAATGATAATATTGGAAATACCAACTGGTCAGATATAAATTATATACATGTAATATGTTGTATACATAACAGGCCACATAAATCCTTGGGACAAACCCTTCAAGAAGACCAGACTAACCTTGACCGTTATTTATAAATGACCTTGACCTTCAAGGTCTAATGTCTAAATTTTTCTTGATTTTTGCTGATTTTGCTATTAGTGCTATAACTTTATTATTTTTGAATGGATTGTCTTCAAACTTGAACGCAACAATATTTTAGGATAGACCTTCAAATTAAACAGACAGACCTTGACCTTCACTCATAAATGACCTTGCTCACCCTCCTATTGATATGGACACCTTTAGATACAAAGTGAAACATATACTGTTTGTTGATAGCATAAATCTTTAACTGCTGAAATATGAATGTGTTATCACCTTAGTGATTACTTTTCAAATTAACAGGAGTTAACTAAAATTGGCATTATGGTGATATCCAACAATTTTATCATTTTATAGAACATCAAATGGGAAAAGTACAACAATAAATGCTATGCTGCGTGAAAAAATATTGCCAACAGGAATAGGACATACAACTAACTGTTTCCTGCAAGTGGAGGGTTCAGATTCTCATGAGGGTTACCTCCTTACTGAGGAAGAGCCAGATAAACCAAAAAGTGTACAGGTATGTTTAATCTTGTTTAAATCACTACCTTTTGAAGAAAAAAAAATGGAGCCTCTTGTTGATGTGGTTGTTAGATGCTGATTTGGACTATTTTCTCTGGAATTATCAAAGCTATTCACTTCAACAGTGCTGCCAATTATCCACAGATTTGCAGAATTCCACAATTTTAATTCCAAGAGACCATTTTTAGCTTGACTATACAAAGTACAAATGTATATGGAGAGCTGTCCTACTCACCCGGCATCAATGTCCATTTACACATCCAGATTTCAGATTAAAGTTTTGGTGCAGTGAAATATTTTTTGCTTTCTTTATCATGTGTGACAATATTCATAATTTTAGCATGAATATTTTCAGAATTATTCTCCCCTTGAACTTGGATTTTTTTTTTATAAATTTATAAGAAATTGTTAATTTTGCTTTAACTTCTTTATTTTTCAAAGGATTTGCTATAAATTTAAATTTAATATCAACTCCCATTTAATAAATATATGACATGGTTCATAACTCTAGCATCAATATTTTCTGAATTATCTTTCTGTAAATTTTCCTTATTTTTTCTATAACTTCTATATTGCTTCAGGGATGTCTGTTTAAAGATCCTGTAACTCAAATTTTTTATGGTTTTATATCATAAATATGATGCTCAAATGAAGATTTAAAGTTCCAAAAAGCATTATTTGTAAAGATATTACCAAACTTACATTTCATGAAAATAAAGGGAGGTACTTTAAATTTTTTTTCAATAAAGTCTGTGGGTGAGGGGTTAACACGCGAGAAGTTATACTATATATATTCTTGTGAGTGTCTATCAAGTTTGTTCAAATAAAAGCCCTCGGGTCAAAATTGGCCCCGCCCCAGGGGGTCATTGCTTTTCCTTATTTGTATATAGTAAAAACTTAACAAATCTTCTTTAAAAAAACCAAAAAAGCTAGAGCTAAAATATTTGGCATGAAACATTGTCTGATAAGTGTCTACCAAGTTTGTTCAAATAAAATCCCAGGGGTCAAAATTAGCCCCGCCCGAGGGTCATTGCTTTTCCTTATTTGTATATAGTAAAAACTTAAAAATCTTCTTTTCAAAAAGTGAAAGAGCTAGAGCTAAAATATTTGGCATGAAACATTGTCTGATGAGTGTCTACCAAGTTTGTTCAAATAAAATCCCTGGGGTCAAAATTGGCCCCGCCCTGGGGGTCATTGATTTTCCTGATATGTACCGGTATATAGTAAAAACTTTAAATATCTTTTTTTTGAAAAACCGAAAGAGCTAGAGCTTAAATATTTGGCATGAAACATATTCTAGTGAATGTCTATCAAGTTTGTTCAAATAAGAGCCCTGGGGTCAAAATTAGCCCACCCCAGGGGGTCATTGATTTTCCTTATATGTATATAGTAAAAAATTAAAAGATCTTCTTTTAAAAACCCCAAAGAGTTAGGGCTAAGATATTAAGCATGAAACATATTCTGGTGAGTGTCTACCATGTTTATTAAAATAAAAACCCTGGGATCAAAATTGACCCCGCCCTGGGGGTACTGATTTTCCTTATATGTCTACAGCAAAAACTTAAAAAATCTTCTTTTAAATAACCCATAGAGCTAGAGCTTAGAAATTTTTCATGAAACATCTTCTTTGTCTACCAAATTTGTTCAAATAAAAGCCCCAGGGTTAAATTTGTCCCGCCCCGGGGGGTCTGAGTTTCCTTTATGTCTATAGTAAAAACATTAAAAATCTTCTTTTAAAAACCCCAAAGAGCTAGAGCTGAGATATTTATCATGAAACATCTTCAAATGGGTGTCTACCAAGTTGGTTAGAAAAAGCCCCTGGGTTAAATTAGCCCCGCCCCAAGGGCCTATATACAGGTGAGCGATTTCAGGGCCATAATGGCCCTCTTGTTTTTATTGGTGGAAGAAGACCTTAAGACCACTGATGATCCGTTATATAGCTGGATAGCTTCCTCACATGAAAGAATCCCAAGTCCCTGTCTGGATTCAAACCCACAGTGATGACAGGATAGTGGTTTGAAGTCAGTGACCTTAACCTCTTGGCAATGAATGCCCCCACCTTGGGTTGTTCCCCAACTTTGGGTGAAGTATTGAGTCACTGGTGCAAAAATTGCTCTTACAGCCTTGATTGACTTATATGCATTGAATACATTGACAGATGTGCAGATTCTTGTTAATCTTTTATTTTTCGCCAGACCATCATCAATACAACATACTGTATCAACATGAAACTTTATAAAACTCAGCTATGACAATGACAATGATTTCTGCATCAAATTAATTTTTGTGTAATCTTGAAATAAAGGTAAGTGTTTATCCACAAATGGTGCATTTATTGAATGATAGTATTAATGTTTTCATGTTTGTCAAAATTTCAGTCAATCAAACAGTTGGCCAGTGCTCTGAGCAATGTCAAATTGAAGGAAAATTCATTGATCAGAATATTATGGCCAAAAAACAAATGTCGATTGCTGAGGGAGGATGTTGTACTAGTAGACAGGTATATATATATTCTTGATTTAATGTATAATATGAACAAGAATATTCATGAGTGTTGTAGAATTTTTAGAAATAAATCCAATTGATACTCTTTATGATCAGAATACAACATACACTCTGATCTGCCAGAGCAACCCCCTGAAGTTGATAACTGTCTTACCTGACCTTGTTTCAGTCTGCCCAACATTCAGTATTTCCCTTTAGTCTGATTCGAAGTGTAAATAACAGTAATACACATTATATTAATTGCATCTGTTTTGTTGACATTAAAAAACATATCTTACATTCTAATATGCTTCTTACCCTTCATCTATTAAAGAGACAGTGTTGTTGTGTGCATTATCACCCAATATGTTCATGGTATAAAACAATGATAATACATCATATAACATTTGACACATCACTTGAAATAACCAAATGATGTCAGGGAAATAACTTTACCCCTCAATATAGTTAAACATATGTTTATTCTATTCTCTTACAATAGGCATGTAAAAGGCAATGGCTATCAAATTTTTATGCCCCAGGCATATAGTAATTGAACCGTCCGTCTGTCTGTCCGTTTGTCCATACAAGGTTAACCTAAAATGGCAAGTTGGATTTTTCTCAAGTTCTACCTATACCAATGGCTTCATACTTTACACATTAACTAAACAACACAAAGTACATAATCTGTACTATGGCTTTCATTTTTACCAAGTTATTGCCCTTTTCATCACTTAGAAAATGAATATTTGGTTAACATAAAATGGCAAGTTGGATATATCTTAAGTTCTATCTATACTAATGGCTTCATAATTTCCACCCTTACTTATCAATACAAAGTACATGATATTGTCAAGTTATATATCACTTTAAAAATAGGGCCTTGTATGGTTAACCTTTTCTGGCAAGTTGGATGTATCTTAATTTCTCCTAATTACTTCATTTATTTAATGATATCTTTCATATTGGGTTGGTGGATACCTTAAATGGTCCTCTTATTTTTCATTGAGTAAGGGGTCTCTAGGGCCAAGCTCACTGGTGTAAAAAAACAAATTTAAACATTTTGTTCATACAGCCTATTTTTTAGTTGATGTCATTCATGTTTAATACAAACTGCTAACAGTGGTCCTCTTCCTTTGGGTTTAGTTAGGGGTCATTTGGGTCAAGGTCAAAAATATATTTTGACTTTTTGTGCCCCCCACTATGGGGGGGGGGGCATTCAGATTTATCCTGGTCCGTCTGTTCTCATTTTGTGTCGCACGTAGCTTAAAAAGTATTTGACCTAGAGTCATGAAACTTTACAGGAATGTTCCTCAGTATGTGAAGTTGTGCTCCTGAGTATTTTCTTGTGGATGTTATTGCCCTTGACTTAGTAAAAATTTGCAATTCAACTTGTGTCGCACTAAGCTTAAAAAGTGTTTGACCTAGAGTCATGAAACTTTACAGGAATGTTGCTCAGCATGTGTAGTTGTGCACCCTGGTATTTTCGTGTGGATGTTTTTAGTATTTGTAGGGTTATGGCCCTTGACTTTTTCACATTTGTTCATGCAATGTTATTTATGGACAGATGTCTTTTATATTTGATAGGAAAATAACTTGCATGGTATTCTTCCTTCTGATTGAGGTAAGGGTCAGTGTGTCAAGGTCACTGGTGCTAAAAATAGAATTTTTTTACACTTTAGCCCTTATAGCCTTTATTTATTAACAAATGCATTTTATATCTGGTAGCAAGATAACTTGGTCTTCTTTCTTTGGATAGAGTTAGGGGTCAGTTTGGTCAAGGTCATTATTGCTAAAAATAGCCTTTATCTATGGACAGTTGTCTTTCATATTTGGTAGGAAGATAACTTGCATGGTATTCTTCGTTTTGGTTGAGTTAGATGTTAGTGGTCAAGGGTGCCAATAATAGATTTCTACACATTTGCTTAAACAGCCTTTATTTTTGACTGATGTTTTTCATATTTGAAAGAATGATAACTTGCATTCTTTGGATTGAGTTAACTGGGTTCAACGTAAAGTCTTGCTTTCATATATATTTGATAAAGTTGAATATTTTTCAACTTATCATAAGTCATAGCAATGACTTGCCAACTTATATTTTTCACACTTACAAAATGCCATGACTCTATCAAGTTATTAACTGTGTTTACAATTATTTTATTTTTTTTTTCCATAACTGAGTGAATGGGTAAACATTTTTTATATGCCCGAAAGGGCATATTATGTTATACCCCCTGGCGTCCGTCTGTCTGTCCGTCCGTACGTCCGTCGGTTAACAATTTGGTTTCCGGAGCATAACTTAAGTTCCATTTGGCCCACAATGTTCAAACTTCATAGGATGATTGCCCATATTGGGTAGAAGACCCCTATTGATTTTGGGGTCAAAAGGTCAAAGGTCAAGGTCACTATGACCTTAAAACTGAAAACAGTTTCCGGAGCATAACTTAAGTTCCAATTGACCCACAATGTTCAAACTTCATAGGATGATTGTCCATATTAGGTAGAAGACCCCTATTGATTTTGGGGTCAAAAGGTCAAAGGTCAAGGCCACTATGACCTTAAAACTGAAAACAGTTTCTGGAGCATAACTTAAGTTCCATTCGACCCACAATGTTCAAACTTCATAGGATGATTGTCCATATTGGGTAAAAGACCCGTATTGATTTTGGGGTCACAATGTCAAAGTCAAAGTTACTATTTCCTTGATACTGAAAACAGTTTCCGGAGCATAACTTAAGTTCCAATTGACCCACAATGTTCAAACTTCATAGGATGATTGTCCATATTTGGTAGAAGACCCCTATTGATTTTGGGGTCAAAAGGTCAAAGTCACTATGACCTTAAAACTGAAAACAGTTTCCGGAGCATAACTGAAGTTACAATTGACCCACAATGTTCAAACTTCATAGGATGATTGTCCATATTGGGTAGAACACCCCTATTGATTTTGGGGTCACAAGGTCAAAGGTCAAGGTCACTATTACCTTGATACTGGAAACAGTTTCCGGAGCATAACTTAAGTTCCATTTGGCCCACAGTGTTTAAACTTCATAGGATGATTGTCCATATTGGGTAGAAGACCCCTATTGATTTTGGGGTCAAAAGGTCAAGGGTCAAGGTCACTATATCCTTAAAACTGAAAACAGTTTCTGGAGCATAACTTAAGTTCCATTTGGCCCACAATATTCAAACTTCATAGGATGATTGTCCATATTGGGCAAAAGACCCCTATTGATTTTGGGGTCACTAGGTCAAAGGTCAAGGTTACAATTACCTTAAAACCAAAAACAGTTTCCTAAGCATAAGGTAAGTTCCATTTGGCCCACAATATTCAAACTTCATAGAATGATTGTCCATATTGGGTAGAAGACCCCTATTGATTTTGGGGTCACAAGGTCAAAGTCACTTTTACCATAATACTGAAAACAGTTTCTAGAGCATAATTAAAGTTCCAATTGGCCCACAATATTCAAACTTCTTAGGATGATTGTCCATATAAGGTAGAAGACCCCTATTGATTTTGGGGTCACATGGTCAAAGGTTAAGGTCATTATTAATAACTTAAGTATTAATCAACCTACAGCTGTAAAATTTTATAGGATGAACAGCGAATTCCTATGTCTTACAAATGCTTCATCCTTACTATAAAAAAAAACACTTTCGGGCATATAATGCTCCGCCTAGCGGTGCTCTTGTTGAAATATAGTTACTGACAAGAATCTGAGCCTTGTGCATTTGTGTTGAACAAAACACATTCTTGTTTTTGTTTGTTATTCCTTCATTATTTACTATCAAGCACTGAGAATAGCCAAGTACACTGTTTTACTGACAGCTCTTGCTTTTGTTCTTTTCTTACAGCCCTGGGATTGATGTAACTCCAGATTTAGATCTTTGGATTGACAAGTTCTGTCTTGATGCTGATGTTTTTGTTCTTGTCTCTAATGCTGAATCTACTTTGATGCAGACGGTGAGTAGATTTATAGTAGTGATCATATCTTACACCCTATTTCTGACTGCTGTCCTTCTGTCTTGCTGTCTGCCATCTTTCTTTTATCCTTCTGTCTGTTTTCTTTCTGTCTGATTTTCTTTTGTCTAATTTTCTTCTGTCCTTTTGTCTGTTTTCCTTCTGTCCTTTTTCCTTCTGCATGACTGTCTGTTTTCTTTCTGTCTGTTATCCTGCCTGGCTGTCTCTGATCTGTCTGACTGTTTGCCTTCTGTGTTGTAACCAGTCTGTATTCCTTAATCTATAGTACCATTGTTATAAAAAATGTTTTCCTATTGATTATTGTTAAGAAACAAATAATAAGGACATTGTTCATTCATTGAGCCCTGCTTGGGGCCCTTTGTTTGTTTCCAACAACATGTTTCGTTTTATATTAAACAGGAAAAGAATTTTTTTCACAAAGTCAGTGCAAAATTGTCGAAGCCAAATTTATTTATTCTGCAAAATCGCTGGGATATATCTGCATTTGAAGATGATGTTGATGAAGTAAAACAGCAACATTTAGATCGTAACCTAGAGTTTTTGTGTGAGGAATTATCCTTGATGGACCATAAAGAGGGACTTGAGAGAGTATTCTTTGTTTCCTCTCGGGAGGCTTTAGCAGCAAGACTGAAAGAGAGTGGAACACCAACACCAAGTAAGTTGTTAACTTGATTATTATTTATTTATGTAAAAGGGAGAGCTATCCTGCTCACTGGGCATTTATGTCTGTGTCACATTCTGAATTAAAGTGATAAAACTGAAAAGTCAAGCCTGTAAATAATACACATAGAATTATCGCCATTTATATAGAAATTTTGCTTCAATGACTGAAAAATAACAGGTACAGCTGGATATAATTCTCAAAAATATACATGGTCAATGTGTCTTAACATTTGTTTCAATTTTCTGGGAGTATTACAAAGGTAGTTCACTGAGTTCCCTAAAAGTAAGGAAAGTGACTCATGATCTTATTTGAATGAGCGAGAATTTCAGAGCACTGCATTTGGGATGTACTTGATGTAGGTGCGTCACAAGCTTAAAATAACCATTTCAGGGAATGATGGGTTTTGCAAGTTGAAAATTTAAGTAAACAGGTTGAATCAATTGTTCTATGACATGCATGTAAATAGTTTTCTGGTGAGGTCCATCACATATTCATATTTGCCCTTTTTGACAAGAGCAACAATTTTAACATTGCTTGTCTAATTAAAGATTGTCTGTAGTAGAAAAAAAGACAAAACTATGAAAAAATAATCAATTATGATATAAATATATTTCTGTATATCAGTATTAAGAAAACACTCAAATGTTCAATATTTTGGCATCATATAATACGCATATGAACATAAAACTTATAATGCCTTTTGTACACTTATGTGCACTTCTGTAACATTTCTGTAGGGTAGGGGTGTGAAGGTTAGAAAAAATGCTAACCGTTTAAATGGAAACCTAATAACCTTGTTAAACGTTTAACCAGCCATACAAAAAGAACTCATAAATTTTAAACAATTACTGTTACTTTATGACAAGATATGACATTTAGTTGGTACTTTGTTGTACAAAAGATATCCTATTAAAGAGTAGCAATTCTATTTAAACTTCACACAGTGATAGTAGCATTGGGAGGAAGTGCAATGTCCAAGAATCTTTATTCTACCTTACTTTATTTTTTATATTACCTCCCTTAAGTTAAAACTGCTTGTCTTGAGTTTTATTTCCAAACTATCAATGATATCTATTTGAACTAAATACAGTTGTAAAGACCTGAAATAGGAAGTGCAATATCAAGAACCATAACTTTACATTTACTTAGTTTTTGAATTATCTCCCTTCATAATATTTAAAAATGCTTGTTCAAAGAATAACTTGAGAAATATTGAAGCAATTTGACTCAAACTGTACACAGTGATAGAGATTAGCATGAGGAAGTGCAAAAAGTGTACAAAAGTTTGAATATGGGTCACCTGGGGTCAAAATCTAGGTCACACTGCTCAAATATGGGTAATCCTTGTTAACACTCTAGTGGTCACATTTTTGACTCGCCTGTCATGAAACGTGGTCAGAATGCTTGTTTAGGTAATTGTTTGGATGAGTTCGATGGGTCAGGTGAGCGATCTAAGGCCATCTTGGCCCTCTTGCTAGCCATTTTTAGTCACACAAGACTTAAAAAAGACACATAAGTTAAACATTATGAACAAGATCAAAGAGAATTTACTGTTACCTATTGTTCTCAAAGTCACACATGTACCTCTGGCTTTGTACGAACGCTTTTCTTGTCTGGGACAAAACTTTGAAACTTCAAGAGGTATCAACATGAAACTTTGTAGGTAGACAGATCTAATTGAGTAGGCATGCAGTGCACAAGAACCGTAACTCTGCCTTGCCTAATTTTATAATTATTGCCCTTTGTATATTTTTACACTTTGAACTTTGTCTGGGACATAACTCTAAAACTATAAGAGGTATCAACATGAAACTTTGCAGATAGATAGATCTCATTGAATAGGTTTGAAGTGCACAAGAACAGTAACTCTGCATGCCTAATTTTTGAATTATTGGCCTTTGTTTATTTTTTACACTTTGAACTTGTCCTGGACATAACTCTAAAAGTTTAAGAGATATCAACATGAAAATTTGTAGGTAGATAGATCTCATTGAGTAGAAGTGCATTGTTAAAGAACCATAACTCTGTCTTGCCTAATTATGGAGTTATTGCCCTATGTTCATTTTGACACTGAACTTTGTCCGGGACTTTACTCTAAAATTATAACAGATATCAACATGAAACTTTGTAGGTAGATAGGTTGCATTGGGTAGAAGTGCAGTGCTTAAGAACCATAACTCTGCCTTGCCTTATTTTGAAGTTATTGCCCTTTGCTTATTTTTACTTTATGACTTTTGTCCGGAACATAACTCTAAAACCATTAGAGATATCAACATGAAACTTTGTAGGTAGATAGATCTCATTGGATAGAACTGCAATGCTAAAGAACCTAAACACAGCCTTGTCTAATTTTGGAGTTATTGCCCTTTGTTCATTTTTAACCAGGTTTTCCGAAGGAAAAAACTGGTTATTAGATTGAGGTATGTCGGCGGGCGGGCGGACGGGCGGACGGGCGGGCGGGCGTAAACAATTTCTTCTGTGCGCAACTCCTCCTACATTTCTCAACGGATTTTGACCAAACTTTCACAGAAGCTTTGTCATCAAGTGCCCTGGCGCATATTGTCGGGGTTTTGCGATTAGATAATATTTGACCTAATTATGACCCTTTGTTTTTTTTCCTTATATAAAATATATAGTGAACAATTTCTTCTGTGCGCAACTCCTCCTACATTTCTCAACAGATTTTGACCAAACTTTCACAGAAGCTTTGTCATCAAGTGCCCTGACACATATCGCCAGGGTTTTGCAATTGGTGTATATTTGACCTAATTATGGCCCTTTGTTTTTTTTCCTTATATAGAATATATAGTGAACAATTTCTTCTGTGCGCAACTCCTCCTACATTTCTCAACAGATTTTGACCAAACTTTCTCAGAAGCTTTGTCATCAAGTGCCCTGACACATATTGCCAGGGTTTTGCAATTGGTATATATTTGACCTAATTATGGCCCTTTGTTTTTTTTCCTTATATAGAATATATAGTGAACAATTTCTTCTGTGCGCAACTCCTCCTACATTTCTCAACGGATTTTGACCAAACTTTCTTAGAAGCTTTGTTATCAAGTGCCTGGCACATATTGTCGGGGTTTTGTGATTGGATAATATTTGACCGAATTATGGCCCTTTGTATATTTTTATGCCACCGCAGCATCTGCGATGCGGTGGCATATAGCGATTCACCTGTGTGTGTGTGTGTTTGTTTGTGTGTGTGTGTGTTATATAGATTATATAGTGAACTTAAAAAATCTTCTTGTGAAAAACCACTAGTCCAATTTCAACCAAACTTGGCAGGATTGATCCTTAGGTGAAGGGCTTCCAAAGTTGTTCAAAGAATTTCATTCCATGCAGAAATCTGGTTGCCATGGCAACCAAAAGGAATTATAAGAATAAATTTAAAAAATCTTCTTGTAAAGACCCAAAAGGCCTAGAGCTTAGATATTTTGCATAAGGCATTGTCTGGTAGACCTCTACCAAGATTGTTCAAATTATAGCCCTGGGGTCAAAATCGGCCCCGCCCCAGGGGTCATTGATTTCCACTATATGTACATATAGTAAAAACTAAAAATACCTTCTTGTAAAGACCCAAAAGGCCTAGAGCTTAGATATTATGCATAAGGCATTGTCTGGTAAACCTCTACCCAGATTGTTCAAATTATAGCCCTGGGGTCAAAATGGGCCCCGCCCCGGGGGTCATTGATTTTCACTGTATGTACATATAGTAAAAACTTAAAATAAAGGCTAGAGCTTAGATATTTTGCATAAGGCATTGTCTGGTAGACCCTTACCAAGATTGTTCAAATTATAGCCCGGGGGTCAAAATCGGCCCCGCCCCAGGGGTCATTGATTTTCACTATATGTACATATAGTTAAAACTTAAAATATCTTCTTATAAGGACCCAAAAGGCCTAGAGCTTAGATATTTTGCATAAGGCATTGTCTGGTAGACCTCTACCCAGATTGTTCAAATTATAGCCCTGGGGTCAAAATCGACCCCGCCCCGGGGGTCATTGGTTATCCTTATATGTATATAGTAAAAACTTACAGTAAAAACTTTAAAAAAAATCTTCTAGTAATTGACAAATGCTAGAGGTAAGATATTTTGCATGAAACATTGTGTAGTGAAGCTCTAGCAAGATTGTTTAAATTATAGCCCTGGGGTCAAAATTGGCCCCACCCCTAGGGGTCATTGATTTTCACTATGAACATAGAGTAAAAAATTAAAAAATCTTCTTATCTGAAGGTACAAGGCTTAAAGCTTTGATATTTGGTATATTATATCATCTTTGGGTCCTCTATTAAGTTGTTTTAATTATGCCCCTAGTGTTGAAATTGCCCTGCCCCAGAGGCGCTAGATTTCCTTATATGTATTAAGTAAAAACTTGAAAAATCTTCTTCTCTGAATTGATAAAGGCTAGAGTTTAAATATATGGCATGAGACTTTGCGAAGTGAACCTCTACCACGATTGTTCAAATTTTAGCCCTGGGGTCAAAATTGGTTCTGCCCCGGGGGTCATTGATTTACATTATGGACATCTAGTAAAAAAATAAAAAACATTTTTGTCTGAAGGTACAAGGCATAGAGCTTTCATGTTTGCTATATAATATCATCTATAGGTCCTCTACCAAAGTTATTCAAATTTTTCCCCTGGTGTCAAAACTGGCCCTGCCCGGGGGCATGATTCTCATTATGTACACATAGTAAAAACAGAAAATATAAACAAATGTTTTCTGAATTGGAGAAAGCTTCAGCTTAGATATTTGACTTGAAATGTTGTTTGGTGGACCTGTATCAAGATTGTTTTGAATTAAACCCTTGGGTCAAAATTTTGCCTTGACCAAGGGGACAGTGACCTACTTTCTTGTCCTTTGATGTACAGCAATGAAATTTTGATCATGTGCATAGTTTTAGTTGTAAAATTGAACTTTGATATCAGGTGACCTAGATTTTGATAATGTGACCTACTTTCTTGTGCTTTGATCTACAGCTATGAAATTTGAACCATGTGCACAGATTAAGATGTAAAGTGGACTTTTGATATCAGCTTACCTAGATTTTGACAAAGTGTCTTACTGTGTTGTCCTTTGATGTAGTCATGAAATTTAGGCTGTGTGAAATATGACCTTCACCACCAAATTCACTAGACTCAAGTGCATTGATATATTCCTGCTCTGATCTTTTATTTGATTAACAATAGATTTAATCACTAATCTGATAATAAGAATTAGATAGGTCAGGGATCTATGCATTTTGACAATCTTCAATAATTGTATAGAAACAAAAAAAATATGTTCCTACACTACTATTTAGTGTTGTATTAATGCGGTGGCATAGCATTTTTCTCAAATGCAATCTTGTTTCCTTATACAGAATATATAGTGAACAATTTCTTCTGTGCGCAACTCCTCCTACATTTCTCAACGGATTTTGACCAAACTTTCTTAGAAGCTTTGTTATCAAGTGCCTGGCACATATTGTCGGGGTTTTGTGATTGGATAATATTTGACCGAATTATGGCCCTTTGTATATTTTTTCCTTATACAGAATATATAGTGAACAATTTCTACAGTGCGCAACTTCAAAAATTAAGCAAAAATAAAGTACTGTTTACCTTTCTAAAACATTTGGGGGAAAAAGGCGAATAGACAAAATAAAATTTCTCAATCATTTTTGTTTGAGGAATATTAAAAAAGCCATAATTCCTCCTAAAAATTCAATTAAAAACAAATGCCCCTTCATGACAAAGCTTCTGTGAAATATTTTGCTGAAAACCTGGTTGCATCGCATTGCGATGTTCCTTGTTACTCTTTGAATTTTACCCTGGACATAACTCTGAAACTATAAGAGATATCATCACGAAACTTTATAGATAATTAGAGCTCATTGTATAGAAGTGTAGTGCAAAAAAAACCATAACTCTGCCTTACCTAATTTTGGAGTTTTTGCCCTTTGTTATTTTTTTATACTTTCCTGTGTCCAAAACCTTCTCGGGGAGCATCACCCGGTTCAATTGGTTCTTGTTATATTGGTTTTCTTACTACAAATGCATTCATTGTACACAAGATTAAATTTATTTGCAGATGCTATGCAATTTAGTGCAACAGTTGTATAAATAGTAGCATCTATATGTGTTGCTTTTACTAGCAGTGGCAGAAAATGTAATTATCGTGATATCATAGAACCAGTGATATCATAAGAACTGAGTTTATTTGGTCAATTTGATGGCATACGTTTGTAAATGGTTAAAAACTGATGATGATGAATCAGACTGGTTTATTTATACTTAAATTAGATTTATTTTACAAAGAAATCAATAATTTATTTGGATAAAAACTGGACCCTCCATTCAGCAGCCACCTGTCTTAAGCAGCCAAAATGACTGCATCCCTTGGCTGGCTGCTTAAGACAGTTTTAACTGTATACAGAAATGGTTCTTAAAATTTCTCAAATAGTTCAGGTTTGCTAATAGATTGCTGCCGGAGCTAAAAATAAAAACTTTTTAAAATTCTAGTCACCATCTAAAAGTTTTGTTCAGTGTAAATATACTGGTTGGGGACCATCAACCGGACACTTTTTGAACATTTTTCTATACAGATTTCATAATTTCTTACCTAGAGACCTGAAAATTTGACAAAGTACAGCTAGGTTCTTCTCCTAACTAACAAACTATTTTGTTTATTTCTGATTATATTGACACTTACATCTGAGGCCTGTCGTCGAGGGTATCAAAATTACCTAAATTGTCCACGCTACAGTACCATGTGTCCGGACGGTTATGTAAACAACTTGATTTAATTTAGATAAAAGCTTGGATGTTTTATTTTTTTATTTTTAACATAATGTTACAATGTATCAGCAGCAAATGCTGAAGTTTTGGATATTCTTTTGTTTACTCTGCAAATGATTATAGATGGTAAATGAGGTCAGGTATTGTACTCTTGATGCCCCAATTTTCAGCATTAACATTCTTGAAATATACAATAAAATATTACCATTTACGTAAGTTGAAATAAATTTTATTAATCATAGAAGAAACATGCATGCTGATAATAAAGTGACTGATAGATCGAAAACCACTGAACAAAGAAAAAAACTAAATTAAGCATTTTTGGGGTCGTCCGGGTTTGATGGTTGTCCGGTTTTGGTGGTCTCCAACCAGTACTTAGTATTTAGTCTATTACTTATTAATAATATGAAATGTATCAATTCAACAAGTTTGTTCTTTTAACACACCAACCCCTGCACACTGAAATTTGTAAAATTGATGTTTTTACCAATGTCTTAATAATGCAGTCATGTTCATTTCTACTCAGGTGAGTTATAAAGGGCCATAATGGCACTCTTGTCTTCCTTTACATTGACCAGTATACTATTTGATTGGTTGACCATGCTGTCTTCACTGAAGATGTTGTTGTAATTTATTTTAGCTTGTGTCTTAAAACAATGATGGTATGTATTGTCAATAACTCATAATTTATTTCAGCTGGTGTCATGCAAGAAGGCTTTCAAGAGAGGTTATTCACATTTGCAAATTTTGAAAGAGTATTTGAGGTACTTCATTTTAAACTGTAGTTATGTATTTGCCTAATCATGTTTACATAATATATAAATCCATTTTTGGGCATCATAAACTTAGCTTATAAAAGTAATTTTACTGAACAGAAAATAGTTTTCTCACATGCCAAGTATGTAACAGTATGATTTTTGTGCTACAAAGTAGTGGTGACATAGGGATCATTTCCCCGTCGTCTGTTGATCGGTCTGTCTGTCAATTACAAACCTTCATTTGCTATTAATTTTGATGAAGTCTCCTTCTACACCTCAAAAACTCCTAGTGCAATTCCATCCAAACTTTACAGGAATGATTTGTACCAAGTCTAGTTGTGCATATAGTCGGCATTTTCCAATTCAATGATTTTGAGTTATGGCCCCTAAATATTTTTATTTTTTTAACTTGAACGATTAAAAAGCAAGACACAGAACAATACAAACATTTATTATCAACAACTATTAATTTAATAGTAAGTGACGACTTTTAGCAATACAATACAACGAATAACAGTTAAAAAATTATAACATAAAACAAACAATACTATGTAAACAAACATTTTTGTATATAAAAAACAAACAGTTTCTACAATAAGTGATAGATTTTCAATCAGAGCATATATTATCAAGAAATTATATCAAATCAAAAGTTAAAAAAAATCTTTGATATCACGATCGGCTTATAAGCAATACGCTATAAATAACTAATTTGTTAAACCTTGAAAAAAAACATATATCTAAAGTGTTAGCTAAATTATTAAAAGAGATCAAAAGATAATGATTTTTGAAGTATATTTGTGATTAATTTTGTTAATCAAAAAGTTTTTGCATTTGTCAATTAAATATTAAGTGTCTTTATTAAGGTATATTTATTGTTACACCTTGAAAAAATCATTTATCTAAATAGCTATTGATAGATCTATAATGGATTATCAATTAAAAATTAAAATGTCATAATTGTTTGTGTGCCATCAATCAATATACCACAATTTTAAGGATTTTAAGTATAAAAATTCCTTTTATACTTGAATAAAACTGTAATAAAAAAGGGCCAAAACGTCTCGCGGAAAAGGGCCGAAACGTCTAGGGGCCGATTTTTGCAAAGGGGCCGATTTGGTTTGGGGCCGAAACGTCCTGTTTGCTAATTTGAATGACACTTTACAGAAATGTTCGACATCTCAAGTCCTTGTGCATATGAGATGTGTTTTCCTGTTGAATGATATTTGGCTGAGTTCAATGAGTTGTGCTAGACAAAGCATTTGGTTTAGAGTTTCATTCTGTATTCACCAAATTCAAAGAACAGTTATCACTTTTCTCTATGCTCTCTGATAGCCCAACAACTAGAGCTAAGAAGTTTTGCATGAAACAAAATGTAATAAATCTGTACCAAGATTGTTCAAGTTACGTCCCTGCGGTCAAAATTTGCCTTGCCCTGGGGGTCATGGGTTTCTCCTATATGCACATAGTAAAAATTGATCTTTAAAAAAAGTTAATAGAATCTTGTCTCAACACGGCATAGGGGTATTTGTCAATCCTGTGACAAAATCTTGTATGTTGTAATTAAGGATGTAACAACACTTGAATATTTTATATATGTAAATAATTATTCTATTAAAACATTTAAAAATTTCCAAACATCCAAGAATATGTTTAATATGTACTGCAAATATTTATCCGCATTGATTTCTTATTGAAAAATTTGACTTAGACTTTATCGTATATAGATTTCTAATTACTCCCCTTTATTTACATGAAAAGTAAAATGTAAATTTTTACAACTTATGCTTTTTTGAACTTACAATATTGATAAATCTTCATTTGAGCATCAGATTTATGATATAAAACCATAAAAAAAATTGAGTTACAGGATCTTTAAGGTATGACGACCCTAACGGGCACTATATACTTTAAAGGACACTTGTATGCAAAATTTAAACAAACTTTATCATACAGAAACAAGTTATTGCCACTTTTCTGAATTTAATCTTGGCTGTTAGAAGGGCACTTTTACAGAAATAAGGAACCTTCAAATATTCTACAATATCATCCTTATGAAATATGTTTTCCCCATTAATTTTTGGTAAGAAACAAAATGTAACATTCAGCTAACAATCCACATAAACAAAATGATTGTTTCTACTCAAAGTTTATGAAATATGTATATAAATGTTACCCTACCCCACCCATTTTTAGCTCACCTGTCACAAAGTGACAGGGTGAGCTTTTGTGATCGCTTTTCGTCCGGCGTCCGTCCGTCCGTCCGTAAACTTTTGCTTTAAATGACATCTCCTCATAAACCACTGAGCCAATTTCATCCAAACTTCACAGGAATGTTCCTTTGGTGGTCACCTTTAAAAATTGTTCAAAGAATTTAATTCCATGCAGAACTCTGGTTGCCATGGCAACCAAAAGAAAAAACTTTAAATATCTTCTTTTAAAAAACCATAAGAGCTAGAGCTTAGATATTTGGCATGAAACATCTTCTAGTAAGTGTCTACCAAGTTTGTTCAAATAAAAGCCCTGGGGTCAAAATTGGCCCCGCCTGGGGGGGTCATTGATTTTCCCTATATGCATATAGTAAAAACTTAAAAAATCTTCTTTTAAAGAACCCAAAGAGCTAGAGCTAAGATATTTAGCATGAAACATGTTATAATGGGTGTCTACCAAGTTTGTTCAAATAAAATCCCTGGGGTCAAAATTGGCCCCGCCCCTGGGGGTCATTGATTTTCCCTATATGCATATAGTAAAAACTTAAAAAATCTTCTTTTAAAGAACCATAAGAGCTAGAGCTTAGATATTTGGCATGAAACATCTTCTAGTGAATGTCTACCAAGTTTCTTCAAATAAAAGCCCTGGGGTCAAAATTGGCCCCGCCCCAGGGGGTCATTGATTTTCCCTATATGCATATAGTAAAAACTTAAAAATCTTCTTTTAAAGAACCATAAGAGCTAGAGCTTAGATATTTAGCATGAAGCATCTTCTAGTGAATGTCTACCAAGTTGGTTCAAATAAAAGCCCTGGGGTCAAAATTGACCCTGCCCCAGGGGGTCATAGATTTTCCCTATATGCATATAGTAAAAACTTAAAAAATCTTCTATTAAAGAACCCAAAGAGCTAGAGCTAAGATATTTAGCATGAAACATCTTCTAATGAGTGTCTACAAAGTTTGTTCAAATAAAAGCCCTGGGGTCAAAATTGGCCCCGCCCGGGGGGGGTCATTGATTTTCCCTATATGCATATAGTAAAAACTTAAAAAATCTTCTTTTAAAGAACCCAAAGAGCTAGAGCTAAGATATTTAGCATGAAACATGTTATAATGGGTGTCTACCAAGTTTGTTCAAATAAAATTCCTGGGGTCAAAATTGGCCCCGCCCCTGGGGGTCATTGATTTTCCCTATATGCATATAGTAAAAACTTAAAAAATCTTCTTTTAAAGAACCATAAGAGCTAGAGCTTAGATATTTGGCATGAAACATCTTCTAGTGAATGTCTACCAAGTTTCTTCAAATAAAAGCCCTGGGGTCAAAATTGGCCCCGCCCCAGGGGGTCATTGATTTTCCCTATATGCATATAGTAAAAACTTAAAAATCTTCTTTTAAAGAACTAAAAGAGCTAGAGCTAAGATATTAAGCATGAAACATGTTCTAAAGGGTGTCTACCAAGTATGTTCAAATAAAAGCCCTGGGGTCAAAACTGGCCCCGCCCGGGGGGGGGGGTCATTGATTTTCCTTATATGTGTATAGTAAAAACTTAAAAATCTTCTTTGGAAAAACCCAAATAGCTAGAGTTTAGATATTAAGCATGAAACATCTTTAAGTAAATATCCACAAAGTTTGTTAAAATAAACGCCTGGGGGTCAAAACTGGCCCTGCCCCAGGGGTGTCATTGTTTTTAACTATATGTGTACAGTAAAAACTTTAAGAATCTTCTTTTAACAAAGCCAATGAGTTAGAACTTAGATGTTTAGCATGAAACATCTTCTTATGGGTGTCTTCCAAGTCTGTTCAAATAAACAAATAAAAGCCCTTGGGTAAAAATTGGCCCGGGGGTGGGGGGGGGCTATATACAGGTGAGCGACCTCAGGGCCATCATGGCCCTCTTGTTTGAAATATGTATAAAAATGTTACCCTACCCCACCCATTTTTTGAAATATGTATAAAAATGTTACCCTACCGATACCCATTTTTAACACGTGTTTCCTACTTAGAGAACCTAATTAAGAAATCCCTAAAATGAGTTTCCTTAAATTTTCTCAAAAGTATATTGGTTGATCTTGTAAAATATTAGATACTTTTACTGTCTGTTTTGATTTTATTGCACTTTGAAAATCACAGGTACTAAATTTAGCATTTTTTAGCCAGTGAATACCTATATTAGGTAAATAATTAAAATTTAAAACTTTTTTTTTTCCCAAAAGGGATATGAGAGATACATATATTATGTTAGAAGAAAAAAAAAGTTGAGCCTTCAGGGGTTCAAACCAATGGCCATAAGTTTCAATATATTAAACAGTAGTTCTAGCCTATAGCAAAGGTAATGCATTAAGATGGTCATTCCTTAACTTTGATGTGTTATAGAAATGATCTTAAAAAATGGTATATTAAAATCAAATTATTACAATTTATTACAGGAGTGTATATCTAAGTCTGCAGTGCGTACCAAGTTTGAGCAGCATACAAACAGAGGAAAAAGTATTATAACAGATTTAAGAAAACTGATGGAAGATTTATTAAAGAAAAGTCAGGAACAAATGTAAGATTTAGCATGACTATTTAAAGTATATGGAGAGGTTCCCTACTTACAACAGCTTCCTTGTCTGGTTTTTAGCTTGACTAATTAATCCCCTTCCGCGTAGCAAAAAGGGGATTATAGGAACAACCTCCGTCTGTCTGTGCTATTAAAGAAAAGTAGGGAGCCATCAAACTGTAAACAGAACAAAAGAGAACAATAGAGTTTATTCCGTTACAATAGAATAAGGGGCCATGGCCCTCTATTAAACAAAAGAAAATAACAAAAGAAATGGCCCCTTAGTCCATTGAATTGGAATGTCCGTCCGTCTAAGTCTAGTATGAGAAAATACAATTAAGTCTTATTGAGTGAAACTGCAATGCTTAGAGTTTAAATATTTGTTATGTAGCATTGCCTTGTTGACCTCTACAAAATTGATATAAATCAAAATTGGCCTTGTGGACCACCACAGAACTAATATGAATCATGCCCTGTGAGTCAATATTTGGACTGACCTGGGGACAACTTAATTTATATATACTTATGTAGAAATAAAACATTTAAATCCTATTGTATGAAACTATAATGCCCAGAGTTTAGATATTTAGAATGTAGCATAACGTTGTGAATCTCTACAAATATTGGCCAGCCCTGGGGCCACTTAATTTATATGAACTTATTTTGGAAAACACATTTAAGTCTTATTGATATTTGGCATGCAGCATCAATTTGTAGTTTCTACAAAAGTTTTATTACACAGAAAAAGCGGGATATAGGAGATGCAAAACGACCAACACCAGGGTAGGTTTAACTGCTTTTAATGATGGTCTACCGGTTTCGGTCTTACTATAGACCTTCTTCAGGACAATTTTACATTGAAAATATATAGCTAAAGTACACAAAATGATCGGATATGTAAATGACGTATGTTACTATATATAGTAACATGAACGTTCTGGTAATTGGCACTGTGCCAGGTCCTTGGTTAGTTTATTGATAAAACAGTTTACACGTGCATTTGTCGTTCTTCTGAAAAATTCCGTAGATGTTGCCAATGTTAATGATTAGTTCGTTGCTTTCGCTATTTTGTCCATATTCGTCTCTACAGAGAGTTGTATCATGGAGAGTTTTATTTGGTGAAACTATGGGTGTAATAAGGTCTAGTACCTGGATTTTACAGTTCTCAACGTCTTCTTGTTTGGGTTGTTTTGTTTCTGTTCTTGGATTCTTTCCTTCAATGATCCTAAATCTAGGGGTCACTTTATAATTCAATTCCGGATCATACTTCTCCACTGTTGGTTTTGGTGTTCTATTTGTTCTCTTTGGTTGTTGTAGCTCCACTTCCGTCATATGCATCGATTTTCTTGCATGCCGTTTGAGGTTGGATTTACTGGAAAATGTTTTTAGGCACCAACTACACTCGTATTCTGTTTTTTCTTTTTCAGTTTGATCATGTTTCTTCTTGTGTTTGTAAAACATGGAGGATGTTGTCGAGATATATCCACATATGTCACATAGTCTCATGAAGTTGGCTGTACTTGTCCTCTTTTGTTTCTTACGTGATATTCTGTCCCATACTGCTGGCTCTTCATTGATTTCCGCATTTATGTCATCTGTCGTAGCTTTTCTAGCTGTATATACTTCCATATTTGATTTACTGAATGATATTTAAACCTTCTGGTTGTTTGGTTTTCAAAAGACGTATCCAAACTTCTTCAGTTCTAAGTCTGACGTTCGTGTTTTTTGTTGTTGTTTGTATTATGACGATGTTCATGTTCGTGACGTCGTGCGTCAAAAAGTGGCGGGAAACCGGTTTCACGTTGTTTTTAGCGCATATATCAGCTGAATGTCCATAGAGCCTGTCTCTAAATGAGTTACCAGATTGACCTACATATTGAATATTGCATTTCTTACATGTAATTAAATATATAATACTCGTACTTTTGCAAGTATAGTTGCCTTTGATCTCGTAGGTTTTATTCGTTTGCGAGCTTTTGAATTCCTTACATTTGGCCATAAATGGGCATGCGTAACATTTTTCGCCGCACGGGTAGCTGCCGCTGATTTTTGAGGGTACCTGTAATGCTGATCTAACAAGAATCGATTTTATATTAGTTGTCCGTCTTTGGACTGCTAAAATTGCTGTATCTTTAATAAATTTAGTCGTATCGTTTTCGTATAGAATATTTTTGAGCGTGTTTATCAATTTGCTAACTGGTGGATTTTTAGGATTAAATGTGTACGTGAATGGAATTGTTTTTCTTATAATAGGTTTGTTTTGACGAAGAAGTAGCTCGTCTCGATTTAGTGCAGAGGCCTTTTTGATAGCTTTTTTAATTAACTGTAACGGATATCCTCTGGCTGTTAGGTTGGTTTCCAGTTTCCTTGTGCATTCTTCATATGCTATTTGGTCGCTGCAGATGCGTCTAATCCTGACAGCTTGGCTGTACGGTATGCTATTTTTCTGGTGATCTGGATGATATGATGAATAATGGAGGTAAAGGTGAGCGTCGGTGGGTTTCGTGTATACCGTTGTGTTTAAGTACCCGTTAGAGTCTTTTGTGATTGTAACATCCAAAAAGTGAGCCGTTTCTGTGTCGACTTCGTAAGTGAACTTGATTGACTTGTGAAAGCTGTTTATAGCCTCCAGGAAGGAATACAATTCCTGTCGAGGGTGGGCCCATATCATAAAAATGTCGTCAATGAACCGCCACCATTCCAATGGTTTATATTTTTGGGTTGCGAGAAATCTTGTTTCTAGGTAGGACATAAATAGTATGGCGTAACTTGGCGCGCATTTCGTACCCATTGTAGTACCTGATATCTGTTCATAAAATTTATCATTGAATTTAAAACCAGTTTTTTTCAGTACAAAAAGCATAAGTCTAAGAATGATCCAAGTTCTTGGTTCTTGTGTTGGGCGTTGGTCTAAGGCTATCTTTAGAGCTTTAATACCTTCGTGGTGAGGGATAGATGTGTATAGGGCGCTTACGTCAATAGTTACTAATATTGAATCAGGGGGTATTTTTCCTAAGTTATTAAGTTTTAGCAAAAAATCATTCGTGTCTTTGATGTACGAGGGGACTTGTTGGGCTAATGGTTTGATAAAGTGATCAATGTATGAAGAGATTTTTTCAGTAGGGCCTTCGCATGCTGAGACTATTGGTCTCCCGGGGTTATCTTTTTTATGTATTTTGGGGAGCATATAAAATATGGGGGTCTGAGGATGTTTAGGTTGCATGTATTTTACGTGTTCATCTGGTAAAAGGTGATGTTTCTTGAGGTAGTTTAAGAAATTGTTTATTTCCTGTGTACTCTTGTATGTGATGTCATTGAGTATTTCGCGATAAAATGATGCGTTTCCTAGTTGTTTTAAACCTTCATTTATATAATCAGATTTGTTGAGAATGACAATGGCACCACCCTTGTCAGCGGGTTTTATGACTATCTTGGGGTTGCTCCTTAACGATTTTAAAGCTTGCCATTCCTCAAGCTTGGTATTGGATGCCGTCTTGTTTTTCTGTTTCCATTTTGATAATTTTACTGTAAGGGCCATAAGGAATGCGTCTAGGTTCGGAGATTTGCCTGATGGTGGTGTCCATCCTGAGCTTTCTTTGAAGGGAGAAGTTATCTGGTTGTTGTCAGGTTGATCTTGAAAAAAATGTGCCAATCGAACTCGCCTGTTGAAAAGTAGTGTATTCTTTTCAAACTCAATTTGGTCATACAATGCTGGTGTTGGGCAAAATGATAAACCTTTACATAATATTGATTTTTCATGCAGCGTAAGAGTTATATTTGAAAGATTAATTACCCATTTGTTGCAGTTGCTTAATAGTTTTTGTTGATTGTGCTTAGCCTTAGGTCTAAATCTTCTATTGGGCATTCTTTGTGTTGGGATTTCTATTTTGTGGTGATATATTCTTAGTTGAAATTTCTTTTTCTACGCTTAGTTTGATTCCAGATATAATATCCGTTATTATGTCGATTTGTTCTTGACTAGTTATGCTCTTTAAATCGTTATCAATGCTTGAAATTTCTTCTAAGAGGGAGTTCTGTCTATTTTGCCAGTATTGAAGAAGGATTTTGCACAATTTTTGGCCAAATTCTAAATGAGCTTCTTCCCACTCAATGTGTAATTTGGAGTTGATTACCGGTACTTGTGGGGTAAGATTAACGCGTAAGGATTTAGGGGTTGATTTGTTATCAATACACTTTTGTAGATATTCAATGTGGTGTTGAGTACGTGTATTTTGTATGTGTAGTTTTTTGAGTACTTTAAATCTCGTGATATTCGTTTCTTCTATTTTCCGTGGTTGATCGGATTCAATTTTCCGTTTCTTTGGGTTTGAATTAGTCTGTACCGCAATTACCGGAAGTGTTGTCAAGGAGGCTGACGGTGTTAATGCAGATGTCTCTACGTACGTTTCGTCCTCACTGCGGTCGAGATTCATTTGTTGGCAGGATTCCCTCTCCAAGGGCTCAAAGATGCCTGTTGCAGTGGATCCACTACTGGATACGGGGTAGTAGGTGGATGACTATAAGTCTACCAACACTGCTCTTGATGACTCTTCGGTAACCCGGTGTGGGCGGATCCCCAACGGAATGCGTGCAACTCCGATGTATTAAAACACAGAAAAAGCGGGATATAGGAGATGCAAAACGACCAACACCAGGGTAGGTTTAACTGCTTTTAATGATGGTCTACCGGTTTCGGTCTTACTATAGACCTTCTTCAGGACAATTTTACATTGAAAATATATAGCTAAAGTATACAAAATGATCGGATATGTAAATGACGTATGTTACTATATATAGTAACATGAAGGTTCTGGTAATTGGCACTGTGCCAAGTCCTTGGTTAGTTTATTGATAAAACAGTTTACACGTGCATTTGTCGATCTTCTGAAAAATTCCGTAGATGTTGCCAATGTTAATGATTAGTTCGTTGCTTTCGCTATTTTGTCCATATTCGTCTCTACAGAGAGTTGTATCATGGAGAGTTTTATTTGGTGAAACTATGGGTGTAATAAGGTCTAGTACCTGGATTTTACAGTCCTCAACGTCTTCTTGTTTGGGTTGTTTTGTTTCTGTTCTTGGATTCTTTCCTTCAATGATCCTAAATCTAGGGGTCACTTTATAATTCAATTTCGGATCATACTTCTCCACTGTTGGTTTTGGTGTTCTATTTGCTCTCTTTGGTTGTTGTAGCTCCACTTCCGTCATATGCATCGATTTTCTTGCATGCCGTTTGAGGTTGGATTTACTGGAAAATGTTTTTAGGCACCAACTACACTCGTATTCTGTTCTTTCTTTTTCAGTTTGATCATGTTTCTTCTTGTGTTTGTAAAACATGGAGGATGTTGTTGAGATATATCCACATATGTCACATAATCTCATGAAGTTGGCTGTACTTGTTCTCTTCTGTTTCTTACGTGATATTCTGTCCCATACTGCTGGCTCTTCATTGATTTCCGCATTTATGTCATCTGTCGTAGCTTTTCTAGCTGTATATACTTCCATATTTGATTTACTGAATGATATTTAAACCTTCTGGTTGTTTGGTTTTCAAAAGACGTATCCAAACTTCTTCAGTTCTAAGTCCGACGTTCGTGTTTTTTGTTGTTGTTTGTATTATGACGATGTTCATGTTCGTGACGTCGTGCGTCAAAAAGTGGCGGGAAACCGGTTTTTCACGTTGTTTTTTAGCGCATATATCAGCTGAATGTCCATAGAGCCTGTCTCTAAATGAGTTACCAGATTGACCTACATATTGAATATTGCATTTCTTACATGTAATTAAATATATAATACTCGTACTTTTGCAAGTATAGTTGCCTTTGATCTCGTAGGTTTTATTCGTTTGCGAGCTTTTGAATTCCTTACATTTGGCCATAAATGGGCATGCGTAACATTTTTCGCCGCACGGGTAGCTGCCGCTGATTTTTGAGGGTACCTGTAATGCTGATCTAACAAGAATCGATTTTATATTAGTTGTCCGTCTTTGGACTGCTAAAATTGCTGTATCTTTAATAAATTTAGTCGTATCGTTTTCGTATAGAATATTTTTGAGCGTGTTTATCAATTTGCTAACTGGTGGATTTTTAGGATTAAATGTGTACGTGAATGGAATTGTTTTTCTTATAATAGGTTTGTTTTGACGAAGAAGTAGCTCGTCTCGATTTAGTGCAGAGGCCTTTTTGATAGCTTTTTTTAATTAACTGTAACGGATATCCTCTGGCTGTTTAGGTTGGTTTCCAGTTTCCTTGTGCATTCTTCATATGCTATTTGGTCGCTGCAGATGCGTCTAATCCTGACAGCTTGGCTGTACGGTATGCTATTTTTCTGGTGATCTGGATGATATGATGAATAATGGAGGTAAAGGTGAGCGTCGGTGGGTTTCGTGTATACCGTTGTGTTTAAGTACCCGTTAGAGTCTTTTGTGATTGTAACATCCAAAAAGTGAGCCGTTTCTGTGTCGACTTCGTAAGTGAACTTGATTGACTTGTGAAAGCTGTTTATAGCCTCCAGGAAGGAATACAATTCCTGTCGAGGGTGGGCCCATATCATAAAAATGTCGTCAATGAACCGCCACCATTCCAATGGTTTATATTTTTGGGTTGCGAGGAAATCTTGTTTCTAGGTAGGACAATAAATAGTATGGCGTAACTTGGCGCGCATTTCGTACCCATTGTAGTACCTGATATCTGTTCATAAAATTTATCATTGAATTTAAAACCAGTTTTTTTCAGTACAAAAAGCATAAGTCTAAGAATGATCCAAGTTCTTGGTTCTTGTGTTGGGCGTTGGTCTAAGGCTATCTTTAGAGCTTTAATACCTTCGTGGTGAGGGATAGATGTGTATAGGGCGCTTACGTCAATAGTTACTAATATTGAATCAGGGGGTATTTTTCCTAAGTTATTAAGTTTTAGCAAAAAATCATTCGTGTCTTTGATGTACGAGGGGACTTGTTTTATTAGTCATGACCCTAAGGTCAAAATTGGCCCTGATACTTAAGTCACTTTCTTTAGACTTATGTTTCGGAAAATATCTTTTTGTGGATATATAATATATACTATAATTCTCAGAGCTGCTATATTTGGCACATAGCATTGCCTACTAGACTTCTTTAAAAAAAATTATGAATTCTGCACCAATAGTAAAAAATACCCCCACCCTAGAGGTCATTTAGTCAATTTTTTGATTGGGTTTTTTCCCCTTGTTGAAAAATTATTTTTTATTTTTTAAACATAGTTTATTGCCCTGGTTTTGTTGTGCTCTTATTGAAAATTTTGTTTCTGACAATAATCTGAGCAGTGGACATTTGTGTTTACTAAACACGTTGTTGGTTTAATTTCAAACAGGGGTGATACCAAGAAGACACGTAGAGAAATGGCAGATGAGCTAGACTACATGGAAAAGCAACTAATGTTACTTACTGCAGAGATCAAAGATAAAATAAAAAGCATAGTAGAAGATATTGAGAGAAAGGTAGGCATAAAATTAACATAAATTCTCCTTTAATATGTCTCAACTTAAAGTGACACTTGAAAACAGCAGTCACATTAGAAATATTGGTAAGATTATCTTTATACAAATAGCTATGAACAACTGTCTTCATCCAGTGGGAGTTAAAATTGGCTTCCTGACTAATGTTACTATATTGCTAACCTAAAGATCTGAATATAGAGATAATGCTAGTTTGCATATCTTAAATGGTTTCTTGTATAGACATGTATTACTATAACAGCTTTTTACAATTTTTATGAAATTAATGAACAATAAAGTTATGTTGTTTACATAATGTAAGGGTCAATTCTTTTAAGAGATGTAACATTGAATATCTCTGTAAATTGAATGAAGGTAATCAGAGTAAAATGTTCTCAAAATATTATGTTGCTATTTTTACACGCCTGAATTTTTTTTGGCACATATTGTTTTACACCTGGTTGTTTTGTGTTCGATTTTTGATCTTTTGAACCAATGGCAGGAAATTAAAACTAATTGGCAGAAACCATAATGAGAAGAAGAGCACGGCTTTGACCTTGCTCAGGTGAGGATCACACTTAGTCATAATGTATGAATTTCAAAGTTTCATGTCCGCCCTGTATCTTTTGAACCAATAAAATGTCACTGTTGTTGGTTGGGTTATACCATGAATTTCTACCTACAAGATCAAAGTCAGGGTTATATATCAGAACGCTGTTTATATTGGGGTTTGAGACTTAGGACCCAAATTTGTGTGTTATACAACAGTGCTAGTGAATGTAAACAATATGCCTTCCTACTGAGAAAAATATGGGATATGAAACATCATCATTTAGTAATGTCATGGCTTTAGACTGTTGTTATTCAAATAAGCAAAGGAATTCTAAAGGCTCCATATTTAAAGTTGTTAATATTATGACATCTGTTCTAAGGAAACAGTCTGAACAGTAATTTATTACATGCTTTTCATTAGTTTATAGAAATATATCAGTGAAATAAAAAACTTGTTATTTCACTGTTTGAAACTGTGAAATTATCAATTTGATAATTTTCACTGTTTTGAATTTAAGCCTGTTATGTTGTTTCAGTGAAATACCAGCGTGAACAGTACTGGAAACCAACATACTGCGTGATGTCGTAAATGACGTCACGTTGTATTATTATTTGGTGCACTTTTCATTTAGCATTACGTTAAAATGTCGTTAAAACATTATTTTGCATATAATAAAAAGAATATCTGTTAAGTTTAGTGTAAGATAGAAATAAATTTCACCTCCTGAACACCAAAAGTTCATATTTCACTCGTGGCTGCGCCCACTCGTGAAATATACCTTTTTAGTGCTCACTTGGTGAAATATATTTCGATCTTACACTCAGGCTGTCCAGCGTCCCTAAAATTCCTAAAAAATCCTAATTTTTTTCACTTTGGCTAAAATTCCTAAAAAAGTGAAAAATTCAAAAGGAATTCCTAAAAATGCCCTATATTTTCACTGAAATTCCTAAAAAAAATTATCTTTTGTTATAAACATACTTATAACTTGTAACACTGCGAAAAATGATCTTGAACATAAAGTGGACCATGTTTTGAACGTGGTCAAAAATGATTTTGCCATGATTTGCAAACTCAAAATTGGTGACATTGAAATGGTTTCGTTCCCAACTAAAAGTTACTTTGACTATATCCGTAACAGTACTATTTCATAATCAAAGCAGTTGTTTATAATCATGTTGTCAGTTAACAGCAAAAACACTACCATATCATGGTCCTAAAACTTAAATCATATCCATAAGAGGTCGACTTATTCTGGAATATTTTGATACCGTTTTGCCAACTCCAGATATCTTGAATTTTATGTTTGTTCTTTTTTTCCAAATGGCTGAAGTGGTCCATTTATATCATATCATATTTGAAAATGATCATTATGAAGCTGTTGTAACACAATCTTAATTAAAAACATGTATAAATAGTTATCAAAAATTAATGTACAATTTGTTTACTCACAACTCTTTTTATTTAAATTTGCATAATTTCAAAACAACATTGTAAAGTACTAAATGTGTTAACATAGACTTTGCAAAATTAATTCTAACCGTGTACACACATTTTGCAATTATATGATCTAGATAAACTGCAATTGAATGGTCTGTGTGATGAACTTTTTTGATGTGCAATTCTGTGTGTTGATTATAGATGCTTCCCATTTATTCAAATGACTGTACTAAGGCTAATGCCTTTTTACTTCCTACTTGTACAAAAATTTCATTTGTCCATATTCAAAAGCTGCATTGTGCATGAATTTCACTGTATAAGAATTCCTTTTAGACACTCATGGTTATAACATTCCCAAAACATAGGTAGAACATGTTATTTTGACATGTTCAGCCATTGAAAAACCTTATTTCAAATATGGTTTGAACATGGTTTGACTATGACCATTTCCGCAGGGGAGGCAGTTGACCAGTGAGTCCACACTGGTAGACACCTTTGCTCTTACTAAACTAGAGCATTATTTGTGAGTTACTTTTGTATCAAATATGCAAAGGTTAGCCCACATCGTGGTCTTTTGGGGCCATAGTTTAGTTATAAAATTCCAAATTTTAGCCCTAAAATTTCTGTTACGTACCCTAAAATTCCTAATTTTAGCCCTAAAATTTCTAAAATATTGCCCTAAAATTTGCCCTAATTTTATGTCGGAAGGTGCTGGACAGCCTGTACACTGAACTAAACAAATATCCTCTATATAATCTTGTTAAGTTTTACAATAACAGTAGAAACTGGTATGTAGTGGTTTGTACAGCAGTAAAATGTTTTAATCACCAACTTCCACATTTTATTTGTGTACATCAGACAATTTTGAAGTCTGTGTATATTCTGGACATCCCTCGTGTGTATCATTTGTTTTGTGCAGTTACTTTTCTATTATGTTATAATCGTGTATACATGGGCTTATATGTTTTGCAACTTCTTTGCATTGCAACTTGCAAAAATATTTATATTTCAGGTTGCTAGCACTCTAAATGATGAGATAAAAAGACTAGCTATACTTGTTGATGAGTTTGAAAGACCTTTTCATTCAGATCAAACTTCACTCAATATTTATAAAAAGGTAATTTGTTTAACATATAATATCAATCTTAACATAAGTTTAAGTGAAAATTGCCCCCATTCACATCATGAAATTATTTTTTTAGCTCACCTGTCACAGAGTAACATGGTGAGCTTTTGTAATCGCTTTTAGTCCGGCATCCTTAAACTTTTACTTTAAATGACATCTCCTCATAAACTGCTGAGCCAATTTCATTCAAACTTCACCGGAATGTTCCTTTTGGTTGTGACCTTTAAAAATTGTTCAAAGAATTTTATTCCATGCAGAACCCTGGTTGCCATGGCAACCAAAAGAAAAAACTTAAAAAATCTTTTTGGAAAAGCCAAAAGAGCTAGAGCTTAGATATTTGTCATGAAACATCTTCTAGTGAATGTCTACCTTGTTTGATTAAGTAAAAGACCTGGGGTCAAAATTGGCCCGGCCCCAGAGGGTCAATGTTTTTCCATATATGTATATAGTAAAAATTTAAAAAAATCTTCTTTTAAAAAACCCAAAGAGCTATTGCTTAGATATTTGGCATGAAGCATTTCTAGTGAGTATCAACCAAGTGTGTTCAAATAAAAGCCCTGGGGTCAAACTTGGCCTCGCCCCAGGGAGTCATTGTTTTTCCATATATGTATAAAGTTAAAACTTAAAAAATCTTCTTTTAATAAACCCAAAGAGCTGGAGCTTAGATATTTATCATGAAACATCTTCTTATGGGTGTCTACCAAGTTTGTTCAAATAAGGGCCATGGGGTTAAAATTGGCCCTGCCTGGGGGATCGTTGTTTTCCCTATACACTTCAGCCTCATTAAAACGCTCATGTTGGGGTCCAATGTCTCAACACCGCGTTCTAACGAGGCTCTCATTAGAATGCTCATTGCGAAATTACCGCATTACCCCACCCACCACATGTATAAATATAACGCTGATGTTTTTTACTTACTCAATGAATATCGACATTGTCTTTTTCTAAAACCATTCAATGATGTAAACATATATTATATTCACAAATAATACTAATTATATTTAAAAGAAACGAAAAACTTTGGAAAGAAAATTATAAATCATGAATGTAGTGTAAACAGCCATTACTGTAATGACGTTTGATTAACTAGGGGACACAACTAAAGCTGGACTGTAAATAACACTGTAATTTACAGTCCAGCTTTAGTTGTGTCCCCTAGTAAATCAAACGCCAATTACTTCCTGTCATGGCCGCTCTATTTACATTGCAGGATTTTAAATTGATTTTGGGCTTGTGGGTTATTTAATTCAGCGAGGTTTACATGTCAAAGATATGTGTGTGAATTTTAGTTTATTTATACTCACCACCGGTTGCCAATGTCACAGTTATGATATGAATTTGAGATTTTGGAAACAATTTGAAGACAGGTAAAACAACAAAAGAGCGGATAAACGCTTACCTGTACATGTTTTTCACACCTTTTGCGCTCATAAATGTCCTTATAACAATTGTTTATTGTACTTGACTGTCAAATTGAGCAAGCGTTATAGCGCGCTATAAATCCAAGTCTACTTAAAAAAAATTTTTTTTTTTTTTTGGGAGCCGGTCTATGAGCGCTATACTGAGATTAGCGTTATAATGAAGAGCGAGTTATCGAGGCTACAGTGTATGTATATAGTAAAGACTTGAAAAATCTTCTTTAAAAAAACAAAACAAAGAGCTAGAGCTTAGATATTTAGCATAAAACATCTTCTAATGGGTGTCTACTAAGTTTGTTCAAATAAAAGCCCTGGGGTTAAAATTGGCCCCGTCCCGGGTGGAGGGTCATTGATTTCTTTACATGTATATATTAAGTTTTTACAAATGCACTATTTCAGTTACAAATATGAACTTTGTGATATAATTATAGGATTTACATTTTATATCTGCTTTTGTTTATAGTTTACAATATTACTTTTTCCTTGTCATGGAGAGTTTCTATATACAGGTGAGCGATTTCAGGGCCATCATGACCCTCTTGTTTTATAAAATAGTGTGTTTGAGTGGTGGCATAGCCAAGTGGTTAACATGCCAGACTTTTTATCTAAGGATTGCTGGCTGTATGGATTCAAACCCATATGAGGCAAGCCATTGTTTCTGTGAGCAAGAAACTACACTCATTGCTAAGTATTGGTTGGTTCAAGGAACAGATTCAAGAGTTTTTCAATAAGCTTATAGCTTCCAGCACAATTGATCTAAAAGAAATTAGTATAAACTAACTGACATGGATTTTGACTGAATTATGGCCCTTTTTGAACTTCTTTGAAATACTTGGTTTAAGTTTTGCATGTAACATCAAATCTTCTAAACAATTAAAGATATTCATTTGAAAATTTTATACATGTTTCTGGGATCATATTTGAAGGTTACTATCAAAGGCCCATAACTCTCTGAATATTTCCTCTTTTTAACTTAGTTTAAGTTTTTGGTGCACCAATCCAATCACCTTTATAATTATTGAAAGTATTCACATGAAACTTTGGAATCATAATTTGAGGTCACTATCCAAGGTCCATAACTCTAACATGGATTTTGACTGAATTGACCTTTTGTGAATTAAGAAAATTTTTGATTAAGTTTTGCTTGCAACATTAATATTTCATAAAACTACTGATTATATTCACTTGTAACTTAATTCATGCTTTTTGAATTACAATTCATGGTCACTGTCCAAGAATCATAACTCTGGCATGGATTTTGAATGAAATAAGCCCTTTTGTGAACAAAATTCTTTGGTCAATATCTTAGACTCGTTATTATGTCATGTACATTATTTTGTATGAATGAAATCTTCCTCTTTGTTAATTCTTACATTATCAAGGCTCTTTATTACATTAACATGCACTGAGAATAGTCGAGCATTCTGTCCTATTGACAGCTCTTGTTATAAAAGTGCACTGATGTTCGATCCAATCAACAATTCTGTCATTCCTGGATGGATTTAAAAATACTGATGATGTGTAGGACATAAGTATCAGGTTTCCAACTCAAAAGTCAATGTAACACTAGTAGATCAAAAATCCTGGTATGAATTTTTATAAAAGTACACTGATGTTCCTGTCTGGTCAACAATTCTTTAATTCCAGGATGGATTAAAAATTTATTATACATAAATGTGTTGGACATAATAATGATGAGTTGCACACATGTATTAGGTCTCTAGCTGAAAGGTCAAGGTCACACTTAGATTAAAAACTATTGATTTGAATTTTAATAAAAGTGCATTTAAGGTTGTGTCCAGTCAACAATTCTGTCATTCCTAGCTGGATGTTTAATTGATTGGACATTAATGTGTTATACAGGATGATGATATGTCTCATATAGGGTCAGGTCTCCAGTTCAAATGTCAAGGTCACACTTGTATGTCAGATGTGATGACTCTGAATAGATGGTCATCTTTTGTGTATAGCTTTGTTATGCATGGATGGAATGTAACATAAATGTGCATAAATATGCTGCTTATAAAGATGACATGTACTGAACAAAATTTAGTTCAGCAGCCCAAAGGTCAAGTTCATACTTGAATGTGAAAAATCATGATATGATAGTGCATTGATAGTCATGTCCAGTCCATATCTTTTTGTCATTCAGTAACAGATTTTGTTATTATTTGATTTTAATTAATGGTACTTGAAAACAATTTGTAATGTTAAAGATCAAGGCAAAAGTAGAACTTTTAAGGTTTATAATCAATTCTGTCATTCATGAATGGATTTTGAAATCACTAGGCATACTTTTGTGTCTCATTAAGAAAGGTGAAGGTTATACTTGAATGTCAAAGATGCACATCGATGGTTATGTTTGGTCATAATTCTGAGTACATGAAAAAGTATTTGTTTATTTTAAAATCTTATAACACTTTGCATGCCTTTGATGCAAAGGTCATAGTTCATCTACTTTACCCTGCTTAGAAAGGGGCATACAACAGTCTTTGTTTGTCCTATCATAATTGTGCATGTTATACATGCATTAAATATAGAAAACTATTTACAGGTATATAAAATATATATGTTACTGCATTGTTTGTATGTATTTTCAATGTTTGTTACAGGAATTGCATTTGTATTTAGAGCAGTGTATATGCCGGAACTTGGTTGGTCGTTGCTCTGGTGAAATTCGTAGACATAAGGACCAGACAGATGACTATATGATTGGTACATCACATGTCCAATTTCATAACTTGTATAATTATAGTATATCATAACATAAACACTGTGTAGCAACTTAATTTAAAGAAGTCAACTAATTATAAACCAGTATTTTGGAGCTAGGTTATGAAATGATGACTACAAGTATGTGTCATAACAGTATTTTAATGCTAAAACAGTGTTTAAATGATAGATTATCTCAATAAACTTACTGTATAAGTGGTTAGATTAGTAATGTGGAAATATTGGTGAATTTTGGTAATTGACGAAAAAAAGTTTCATTTAGCTTAGATATCAATCAACCTGTCATTTCTTTCTACCCTTGCATGATTCGCTAAAATTTTCTTTCACGAAATGTCTGGAATTTTAGATTCACTAACTTTTCAACACATGAAAATATCCACTTATACAGTAAGTCAAGCACATTATTTGTTTAAAGAAATTTTTTCGCTCCCATGAGCACAAACTTTTTGTGATAGCATGTTTTTCTGTTGTTTGTTGCTATCCTTAATTTCTTTAAGCAACATCTCCTAAGACATGGATTTTGATTAGACATAACAAAAATGGTCCTTAGGTGATCCTTTACTAAAGTTATAATAATGGTAGTTTGGGGCACAACAGAGTCGTGAAACTTCACAGCAATGTTGATCAAAATATATAGTTGTGCATCTGTGGGTATCATTGTCACTGTGGATTTATTCAATATTTGTAGAGTGATTGCTCTGGACTTACTGTAAAATCCCGATTTAACGCCCCCGGGAGCGTAACATTTTTAATAAAGATAAAAAAAAAAAGATTAAAAAAAAAGAAATCTCTTCAAACAGTGTAAAAAAATCCACAAACACATCATCACCCTGTCAACCCATGATACCTTTGATCTACACCGCAAGCTCTCTCTAATTTTCCTCCCAAAATTTCCCCAGATCCTGCTTTCAGTTGACACCTTTGATCTTGCCTACAATCTGACGTTATCAATGCTACTTTCTTAATTTACAATGTGTCAACAGGCCCACTTTCAGATCTGTGTAGTTGTCCAGGTGTAAAGCTATATCGATAGTGTGTGTGTACTGTAAATATGTTTACCATTTTGTGTTTTTAGCTCACCTGTCACAAAGTGACATGGTGAGCTTTTGTGATTGCTTTTCGTCCGGCGTCCGTCTGTAAACTTTACTTTAAATGACATCTCCTCATAAACGGCAAAGCCAATTTCATCCTAACTTCAAAGGAATGTTTCTTTGGAAGTGAACTTTTAAAATTGTTCAAAGAATTTAATTCTATGCAGAACTCTGGTTGCCATGGCATCTCAAAGAAAAAACTTAAACAAATCTTCTTTAAAAAAAACCGAAAGAGCTAGAGCTTAAATATTTGGCATGAAATATCATCTAGGTCAGAATCTCCCAAGTCTGTTCAAATAAAAGCCCTTGGTCAAATTTGGCTGGGGGGGGGGGGGGGGGGTAATTGATTTTCCTTATTTGTATATAGTAAAAACTTAAAAAATCTTCTTTTAAAAAATTCAAATAGCTATAGCTTAGATTTTTGAAACATCTTCTGGTGGGTGTCTTCCAAGTTTGTTCAAATAAAAGCCTTAGGGTCAAAATTGGCCTCGCCCAAGGGTGTCATTGTTTTCCCTATATGTATATAATGAAAACTTAAAAAATCTTCTTTAAAAAAAATCCAAATAGCTAGAGCTTAGATATTAAGCATGAAACATCTTCAAGTAGGTGTGTACCAAGTTTGTTCAAATAAAAGCCCTAGGGTTAAAATTGGCCCCGCCCCAGGGGGTCATTGTCCCTATTTCCCTATATGTATATAGTAAAAACTTAAAAAATCTTCTTTTAAAAACCCCAAAGAGCTAGAGCTAAGATATTTAGCATGAAACATCTTCTAATGGGTTTCTACCAAGTTTGTTCAAATAAGGGCCCTTGGGTTAAAATTGGCCCCGCCCCAGGGGTCATTGATTTTCCTTATATGTGTATAGTAAAAACTTAAAAAATCTTCTTATAAAAAACCCAAAGAGCTAGAGTTTAGATACTAAGCATGAAATATCTTCTAGTGAGTGTCTACCAAGTTTGTTCAAATAAAAGCCCTGGGGTCAAAATTGGCCCCTCTGAGGGGGGGGTCATTGTTTTTCCCTATATGTATATAGTTAAAACTTTAAAACTCTTATTATACCCCAAAGAGCTAGAGCTTAGATATTTATCATAAAACATCTTCTAATGGGTGTCTACTGAGTTTGTTCAAATAAAAGCCCCTGGTTTAAAATTGGCCCAGGGGCCTATAACCAGGTGAGCGATTTCAGACCATCATGGCCTTCTTGTTGCTTTAATTGACTGTAACTTGGATTAAACAATGAATTATCTTTATACTTGGACAAAACAACCTTTTGGACAAGACCTTCTAAAAGGTTGAACTGACTTTGACCTTTTGCTTCAATTGACCTAGACTGTTAAGGTCAAATTATTGAATTTTGGTTAAGTTGTCATAATTTTGTTATTTATTTATTGATTTGATTAATAAGTGGACAAAACAATACTTGTGACCAAACAGAGATGTTGAATAGCTTAGAAATGACCTTGTCCTTTAAATGACCATCAATATCAGGTAATTGAATTTGGCATATAGTTTATAACAAAACATACTACCAAATAAACATTTTGAATAATTTAGATGTGACCTTGACCTCTAAGTGACCTGAATCATCAAATTAATTAAATTCTTTCAGTTCAAACTTTTAGAAGGTTTTGTCCTGTCTTCATATATGGAAATGATTCAAACTTAGATAAAACAACAGGTGTGACTAAATATACATATTAAATTAAATTTTTGCTTTTAGAAAAGTGAAAAAAAGTAGTGTTGCCTCCACCTGGCTTTTAATTTTTAATTTCTTAATTGTCTTCATACTAAGACACAAGAACACTTTGATCTGTGAGTGAAAAAGCATCAAGTAAACCAGACTGAATTTGACCTTTTCTCATAAATGATTTCAGCCTTTAAGGTTGGATGTTTGCATTTTGTTTGATTTTTGCTATAATTGGCTGTAACTTTAACTTTACTTGACCTTGACATTGATGGTCAAATAAATGAATTTTGCTACAATTGGCCATAACCTTAAGATGTTATTATGCCCCCACAAAGTGGGGAGCATATATCGTTGCACTTGTCCATCCGTCCGTACGTCTGTCCGTACAGCCCGAAATCTTGTGAACGCAACTCCTCTTAAACCGGATGGCAGATTTTGCTGCGACCAAATTTAACAGAATTATGACCCTTTGTTGATTTTTACACTATATAGCATATATATGTTGTCAGTGGGGGCATCCGTGTCCTTTGGACACAGTTCTAGTTTATTTCTGGATTTGATTTATACTTAGACAAAAGAACCCTTATAACAAAATCAGTATGTTGAATAATTCAAATAAATCCTTGACCTTAAATTTACATTGATCATCAAGGTCAAATTATTGAAATTTGTCTATTTTGTCATAACATTGTTATTTACTTACAGATTTAATAATTCTTGGACAAAAGACCACATATGACAATTTATTCTGATATGACTTTGACCTTTAATTGACCATTACCATAAAGATGAGCAATTCCAGGCCATTATTGCCCCCTTATTCACAAGTGCAGGCTTGTTTTGTTACAGAATGTCCAAAAATGTTCTATTTGAGGTTATAATATCATTTACGATTAAACCTTCCCACAATATGATGTATTTGGTGGTAGTTATTGCTCCATTTACTAATAATATATTGATCTCTCATTCATTTTAGGTTGCTGCTTTGCTGACATTATTTTACCATTTTGTTGTATCATAGTGATGTTGTTTTAGTTTTATTATTACCTACCTAGTCTTTCACTAATGGTTTACCTATTTTTGATTGGCTTTGATTGGTCAATATATCATGCTTCATTGTGTGCTTTGTTAATGAGTTGATGTTCCTTTTTGTTGTTTTTATTTTTGTCAGGAGCTGCATGTACACATAGAACAGGGTCTTGGTAGGAATGTACAAGCTAAATGCTCTGCGACACTAATGTCAGCATTAGAAATAACACAAAGGGAAATGACTGGTAACTATCTTTTGAAATGCAGCAGTAAATTTCTGTAAAGTACAATTGTCTTTACCTTATAGGTATTGACATAATAAGGTTAGAGTAAACCCCCACCACGCTTGCTGACCCCGTAGGTTCAAGCCATTGTTTCCTTGAGCAAGAAACTTTACATTCATAGCTTAGTATTGGTTGGTTCCAGGAACAGATTCAAGAGTGTTTCAATAAGCTTACAGCTTCCAACACAATTAGAACTAAAATAAACTTCCATAAACTAACCACCACATAACAAAATATTTATGATTGAATTTTCATATTGGCTCATTATGATCATACAAGCTCAGATTTCAAATATCAAGGACATAGCAGGAAATTAAATATGGTGTTTGTCATATCACAGATAAGAAAAATAGCAATGAAATGGAATAAAATTTTGATAGTGAATCCTGTGCGTAACCTTTAAAAAACAATCATTAAATATTTGTCACACAAGTATATTGTTTGCAAATCAGGCTAAATTTGTCATTGACTCATAAATGACCTCAACCATAAGGTTAAATGTTTGAATTTTGCTTGATTTTTACTAAAATATGCTACAGCTTTGTTATTTATGTTTGGATTGTCTTTATACTTGGACAAAACAATCCTTTGGAAAATACAGTCGAGACTGTCATATGTGACTTTCCAAGGGACCTTCAGAAAAAGGTCGCATATGACAGGGAGTCTCTAAATACAGTCTCAATATCATCTATCTGTCTATGTACCAATGTGACTTAAAGAACATTGATATTGTTACTGTGATCACGTATCTTACAAAAAAATATATACGGATATAATTATGCAAATAAAACCATTTTCAAACATCAAAGAATATGTAAAATGTTTATTGCAAATATTTGTGCACATTTTATTAAATCAATAAACTACATGCACTGATTTCTTATCGGAAAATTTGACTTAGAATTTATAGAAAATAAAGTTCTAATTACCTCCCTTTAATGGCCTTTATTTACATGAAATGTTAAATTGGGTGATATCTTTCTAAATTATGCTTATTTGAACTTACAATATTGACAAATCTTAATTTGAGCATCATATTTATGAAATAAAACCGTGAAAAAATTGTGTTACAGGATCTTTACTGTAAACATATCCATATCCCAAGTTTTTTTCTGGTTTGGTATCAATATTTTTTCCGTATTAATTATGCAGCCATAGAAAGGTAAATTTAAAAAAATGCTGCCTAAAAAATCTCCCATGGGCACTCTATAATTAAAAAGAAAAATCTTTTTTGAACACAAGTCTTAACCCAGTTTACTCAGGTAGAACATTACACACACATGATTGCATCATGATTTCCATGAACCAACGCTACGTCACTTGGTACCTGCATGTATACTGTGTATTTGAGATAGAGGTGTGTAGACTTTGTTTGCTACAGTGCTGGATTATAATTGGACTTAATTAATTTGGCCCTCTGGGTGTTATAATAGGTAATCTTTATCTGATTAACGGATAATTAAAAGGTGTGAAAGTCGTTTAAATCAGACAAAACATTGCATTGGGACCAGACAATTAGGGTTGCTTGTCACATATGACAGGGAGTCGTTTAATTCAGACCATTTATATAGGAAAATACGTTGGGAGTACTGAAACAAGGTCGGATAAGACAGGGAGTCGTTTAAATCAGGGGGTCGCTTAGGCAGTCTCGACTGTACCTTAATTTGCTATTACTTTGTTATTTATAAATGGACTATCTTTTTTATTTGAGCACAACTACCTTAAAGACAATATGTTCAAAACATTATAAATGATCTTGACCTTGAAGGTCAAACTATTGTAAATTTCACAATATTTTGCAATAAATGGCTATAATATTGTCGGAAATCAATAGATCATCTTCATACCTTAACACAATAATCTTTGGCTAAAGACATTGGAAAAGATTTGTTTGAATTTGACTTTGACCTTATTCTGTTCTTAATACTAAAGGTCAAATTAGTAAATTTTTCTACAATTGGCCATTTCTTTTTTTATGTTTGGGTTTAATTTTTACTTAGACAAAAAAAGCACTTATAATATAACAGCCATGTTAAGTCATTCATATTTAACCATGACCTTTAAATTTACATGTGTTGTAAATGACCTTGACCATCAAGGTCAAATTTGGAATTCAGATTAGATTATCATTACTTTGTTGTTTATTTGCAAATGTCATTTATACTTGGGCAAAATAACACAGGTGAGAAAACCTATTTGCTTAAGTATTTTGTATGACCTAGACCTTTAATGCCAATATCAAATTATTTTGTCTTCAAAAATTTTTGTTATGTCTCCCAAAATTTTGGGAGTATTGTTTTTGCCCTCACCGTCTGTCTGTCCATCCAGTTGTCCATCCGTCTGCATTAAGCTTACCGGGCCTTCACAGGTCAAACTACTGGTGGGATTTCAACCAAACTTTACAGGAGTAATCAGTACCATTCCTAGTTGTGCACATCGCCAGCATGTTCCCCTATTCTGCACAAAATGGCCTCCAGAGCTAAAAATAGAAAAATCTTGTCCGGCTTTCACAGGTTAAACTGCTGGTGGGATTTCAACCATATCGCAGCACATTTCTTTTGCTGCACAAAATGGCGCCAGAGTTAAAAATTGAAAAATCTTGTTCAGCTTTCACAGGTCAAACTACTGGTGCGATTTCAACCAAACTTAACTGGAGTGATAAGTACCATGCCTAGATGTGCACATCACAGGCATGTTCTGCTTTGCTTCACAAAATGGCCACCAGAGCTAAAAAATAGAAAAATCTTGTCAGGCCTTCACAGGTTAACTACTGGTGGGATTTTAACCAAACCTTACAGGAGTGATCAGTACCATCCCTTGTTATGCGCATCACCCGCAAGTTCTGCCTCGCTGCACAAAATGGCCACCAGAGCTAAAAATAGAAAAATCTTGTCCCGCTGTAGAAAAATTTAGTCCTGCTATCACAGGTCAAACTTCTAGTGGGATTTAAACCAAACTTCACAGGAGTTATCAGTGCCATCCCTAGTTGTGCATATATATTGCAGGCATTTTCTGCTTTGCTGCAAAAAATGTGCGCCACAGTTTAAAATAGAATTATCTTGTCAGGCTTTCACAGGTCAAACAACTGGTGGGATTTCAACCAAACTTCCCAGGAGTGATCAGTACCATCTCTTATTGTGCATATGGCTGGCATGTTCTGCTTCGCCACACTTAATGGCCGCCAGAGCTATAAATAGAAAAATCTTGTCCAGCTTTCAGAGGTCAAGCTACTGACATAAAATTGGTTATCTCAGGTCAAAAACTAGGTCACAGGAGCTAAAAATAGAAATATCTTGTTAACACTCTAGTGGCTGCAGTTTTGATCCAAATATCCTGGAAATTGATCAGGAAGGTTGCTTTGATAATTTCTAGGTCATGTTTGAATATGGGTAATCCGGTCAAAAATGAGGTCACAGGAGCTAAAAATAAAAAAAATCTTGTTAACACACTAGTGGCTGCAGTTTTAATGAAAATATTCTGGAAATTGGTCAGGAAGGTTGTTTTGATGCTTTCTAGGACAAGTTTAATATGGGTCATCTTCGGTAAAAAACTAGGTCACAGGAGCTAAAAATAGAAAAATCTTGTTAACACTCTAGTGGCTACTGTTATGATCCAAATATCCTGGAAATTGGTCTGAAAGTTTGTTTTGATAATTTCTAGGTCAAGTTCGAATATGTGTCACCTGGGTTCAAAAACTAGTTCACACCGCCTAAATATGGAAAAACCTCTAGTGGTCACATTTTTGACTCAATTATCATCAAACTTGGTCAGGATGCTTGTCTAGATAATGTCTCGGATGAGTTTGAACATGGGTCATCTTGGATGAAAAACTAGGTCACAGGAGCTGAAAATAGAAAAATTTTGTTAACAATTGTGGCTTCTGTTTTGATCCAAATATCCTGGAAATTAGTCAGAAAGTTTGTTTTGTTGATTTGTAGGTCAAGTTTGAATATGGGTCACCTGGGTTCAAAAATTAGATCACACTGGAAAATCCTTGTTAATACTCTAGATAGTGGTCATATTTTTGACTCACCTGTCATGAAACTTGGTCAGGATGCTTGTCTAGGTAATTGCTCGGATGAGTTAGATGGGTCAGTTGAGCGATTTAGGGCCATTTTGGCCCTCTTGATTGAAATATTGTTACTGACAAGAATCTAAGTCGTGTGAATTTGTGTTTAACAGACAGATTCTTATTTTTCCTTAGAATATATAGTGGACAATTTCTTATGTGCACAACACCTACAATTCTCAAGGGATTTTAATTAAACTTTCACAGGAGCTTTGTCATCAAGTGCCCTGGTGCTTATTGTCCGAGTTTTGTGATCGGATTATTTTTTACCTAAATATGACCCTTTGTTTTTTTCTTATATAGAATATATTGTGAACAATGTCTTATGTGAACAACCCCTCCTACATTTCTCAAGGGATTTTGACCAAACTTTCACAGAAGCTTTGTCATCAAGTGCCCTGATGCATTTTGTCGGGGTTTTGTTATTGGATAATTGTTTACCTAATTATGGCCATTTATTTTTTTTTCCATGAAATAACTACAACATTTAACCAAACTTTATATAGTTATTGAACAGAATCTTTCTAGTTAATGTTGCACGCCTGCCAGCTCATCTGCATGCTTTTGAGTCCTGTAGAGTCAAGCCTGTTGCTAAAAATAGTGAACCCGTTCCAGTCAATAACTAGAGTATGCAATGAAATATTTCAATTAAACTGTGCATAGCAAGCTTATGTAAACATCTTTCTTTTGATTGCTTTTGGGCCTGGTAAGGTCAAGTTTAAGGTCACTGTTACTAAAAATAAAAAGTCAGTGTCCGGTTTGAAATAAGATATTTTTATGAAATTTGATGTAAATCAAATTTTTATTAAGACCTCACTTGGGATGGCTTTTGGGCCCCCTAGGGTCAAGGTTAGTGTTTCTAAAAATCGAAAATTTATTATTTTTGATTTACATTGCGCATAGTTATATTGTATTTTGCTTGTACATGTATTTCAACTACAACATATCTTTCTACAATGGGTTAATTGACAACTGGGTTTCGTGGCATTGCCATGTTTCTTGTAGCTGGTATTGCTTTGAAATTGCTTCAATAATGTGTTATGATGTAACTTTCCTTTTAGAGAGATTGTCAGCATTGTTACCAGAGGAGGCCCAGCAACAGGTTCATACTGTGCTTCCTAAAAGAGATGAATTTGAAATTGCTTACAGACTTGACTGCCGTAATCTCTGTTCAGAGTTCCAGGAAGATATCTCCTTCCATTTTACTCTAGGACCAATGAATCTCTTTCGTAAACTGATGGGAAGTAATAAGTTTGGTATTGCAAGGCAGCCATATCACTATGATGCTGTAAGTGTTAATCTTTCTTTTCATTTGTCTTTTTGAAATTAAAATAAAGAAGTAAAGATGTTAATAAAGCAGTTCATAAGCACCTTTTCTTTAATAAGCACAACTTTTTCAAAGAAATAATTCAACCTATTGTAACAGTAATGTTGTTGGTCATTATAAGCTTTACATTGTGCTTAAGATGCTTTTGTGATCACAATTTGTCAAGCATCCTCCAGTGTATCCATCATCAACTTTTTTTCAACGACTTTTTAGCTCACCTGAGCTAGCTCAGGGTGAGCTTTTAGGAACGTTGAATGTCCGTCGTCTGTCGTTCGTCCATACTTATCGTGAACACTCCAGCGGTCACATTTTTGCCTCAATCATCATCAAACTTTGACAGGATGCTTGTCTAGGTGATAGCTCGGATGAGTTCGAACATGGACCATCTCAAATGAAAAACTAGGTCACGGGAGCTAAAAATAAAAAAATCTTATTAACACTCTAGTTGCTACTGTTTTGATCAAAATATCCTGTAAATTGGTCTGAAAGTTTATTTTGATGATTTCTAGGTCAAGTTCGCATTTGGGTCATCTCGGATGAAAAACTAGGTCACACCGCCCAAATATGGAAAAACCTTGTTAACACTCTAGTGGTCACATTTTTTACTCAATTATCATCCAACTTGGTCAGGATGCTTGTCTAGGTAATTGCTCGGATAAGTTCGAACAGGGGTCACTTTTTATGCATGATATTTTGTCTAGTGTACATCTACAAAAAAATTTCAGATTTACAGTGCTTGGGTCAAAATTAGCCCAGCTCCAGGGGGGTCATAGATTTTCCAGAGTAACCTGCCTTTAGTGGTCAACAAGGGGACTGAGCTTAAATGACCACTATAGACAGGTGACCAGTATATCCAGGTTGACATTTATTATCCCCTGTCTACTTGGAAAAAAAAGGGATATAGATATAGGCTCTGTCCCTCTGTTTGTCTGTATGTCCAATCCATAACTAAGCCATTCATGAAAGGGATTTGAAATTACTTGACACTAACTTTTATTAAAATAAGATGATGTGTCCTGCATGACATCCCTACCTCTAAGGTCAAAGTCAAACTTGGTGATTAAAGGTCATTATTGTCTATTGGAGGATGTATATTGTGTCCAGTCCATAACTTTCTCATCCATCAATGGATTTTGAAAATACTTTGCACAAATGTTCACAATAATGAGACGATGTGTTGTGCTCAACACCTAGATGCAAAGGTCAAGGTCACACTTGAAGATGACAGGTCAAAGCTTAACATGGTAGGATTTTGAAATTACTTGACACAAATGTTCACAATATTGGGATGATGTGTCATGCCCAATACCAGACACCTACCTTCAAGGTCAAGATTACATTCTGGGGTCAAAACTTAACATGGTCTGTTGTAGGGATTTTTTATTAGCTCACCTGACCAAAAAGTGGTCAAGGTGAGGTATAGTGATGGGGCTACATCCGTCATTGTGCGTCATTCATTGTCAACAATTGCGTTGTTAACTCTCTAGCAGTCACAGTTTTGATTGAATTATCATCAAATTATGTCAGAATGTTTGTCTCAGTAAAATACAGGTCAAGTTCGAAGATGGGTCATATTGGGTCAAAAACTAGGTCACAGGAGCTAAAAATAGAAAAAGATTGTTAACACTCTAGTGGCTGCAGTTTTGATCCAAATATTCTGGAATTTGTTCAGGAAGGTTGATTTCTAATTTCTAGGTCAAGTTCGAAGATGGGTCATATTGGGTCAAAAACTAGGTCACAAGCTAAAAAAGAAAAAGCTTGTAACACTCTGGAGGCTGCAGTTTTTATCCAAATATCCTTGAAATTATTCAGGAAGGTTGTTTTGATGATTTCTAGGTCAAGTTTGAATATGGGTCATCTTCAGTCAAAAACTAGGTCACAGGAGGTAGTAATACAAAAATATTGTTAACACTCTAGTGGCTGCAATTTTTATCCAAATATTTGGAAATTTGTCAGGAAGGTTGTTTTGATGATTTCTAGGTCAAGTTTGAATATGGGTCATCTCTGGTCAAAAACTAGGTTACAGGTACTAAAAATAGAAAAAATCTTTGTTAACACTCCAGTTGCTGTTGTGTTGATCCAAATATCCTGGATATTGATCAGGTTGTTATGATGACTTCAAGGTCAAGTTTGAATATGGATCACCTGGGGTCAAAAGCTAGGTCACACTGCCTAAATAAGGAAAAACCTTGTTAAGACACTAGAGGTCACATTTTTGACTCATTTGTCATCAAACTTGGTCAGGATGCAGACATTGCTCAGATGTGGTTGATGGGTCAGGGGAGCAATCTAGGGCCATCTTGGCCCTCTTGTTTAATCAATTTATTCATTGTCTAGCATTGATCAAGATTTTGCACTAAAAGTCCAGATCTTTACTTCAATTTTTTTCAATTGCACAATTTAGTGATTCATGTAAAACTTCCCTTAGGCAGGGGGACGTTGGTAAATCTGTTACAAATTCTTATATGGCTATATATAATGCAACAAAACTTTATGAGAACCATCAATACTAAGAGGAGATGCATATATCTTAGCCTTGTTACGGTCCGACCCTTCAGCACAGAGTTATGGACCTTGATTAGTTATGCAGTATGCATATAGAGTAATAATCGTTTCCGTGCAACTTTGCAACTACTGGCTTAATTTCTATGAAACTTTATGGGAACCATCTATACCAAGATGAAATGTGCATATTAGGTTGCCTTGTTCGGTCGGACCCTTAAACACAGAGTTATGGCCCTTGATTAGTTATGCAGTATGCATATATAGCAATAATCGTTTCCGTGCAACTTTGCAACTACTGGCTTAATTTCTATGAAACTTTATGGGAACCATCTATACCAAGATGAAATGTGCATATTAGGTTGCCTTGTTCGGTCGGACCCTTAAACACAGAGTTATGGCCCTTGATTAGTTATGCAGTATGCATATATAGCAATAATCGTTTCCATGCTATTTCTCTGCAACTACTAGCAGGAATTCAATTGAACTTTATGGAAACCATCAATACCGAGAGGAGATGAGCATATTGTTGCCTTTTTTCAGTAAATTTCTATAGCAACGAGTGACTTTCGTAGCAAACAATGATTTTACACAGTTAACAGTGACATCAATAGCAAACTTCATAGAAGTGAATCTTCATAGCAAGCAATGACTTCCACAGAAAATATTAATTTTGTACAGTAACCAGTGACTTCTGTAGTAACTCTTGATCTCTCTTACCAATAGCAACCAGTAACATTTCTACATCAATATTTTAAGAGCAAATATGAACCTTTTAAATTTAAGATTTAGACTTTATATCTGCTTTAAAGCTGCATGCCTCCAGATGAGCCAAAATATTTCAAAAAATTTAAACTTTAGAAAAATGTATTAAGATCTTAAGAAAAGTAAAAAGATTCAATATTTTATTAATTATTCACATGTGTTCTGTGATTTATGACTGATTTTGCAGTATCAATCACTATAATTCTACTGCGTTAGTAAGAGGTATTTATGTATATTTTGACCTCTTTTTGGTAATTTTACATGGATTATAAGTGCCGTTTGCAATGTGTGAATTATTTTCTTTGGTCTTTTCACAGTATTTTCCTTTCAAATACATTTTCAAAATTTTCTTGAACATTAGCATAAATCTGGAGGCATGCTGCTTTAAATTGATGGTTTACAATATTATTTGTCCTTAAAAACTTTTATAATCAGGTGAGTAATCACAGCATTTTTATGCCCCCCCGGGCCCTTTGAAGATGCTAATGTCAATCAGTAGGTTGGTCGGTCTGTCCGTTTGTAGACCACATGGTTTCTGCTTATTATCTTAAATACTAGTTATCACAAAGTCTTCATATTTCCCATACTGATTGGTCATAACTAGTAGATGACCCTTATTGTTTTGTGGTAACTAGGTCAAAGGTCAAGGTCACAGGATCCTTAAATGTTCGAAAGGTTTCCACTCATTATCTTAGAAACTGTTTATCACACACAAAGTCTTCATATTTCACATGATTGGTCATCACTAGTAGATTACCTACCCCTTTTGATTTTGGGTCACTAGGTCAAAGGTCACAGGATCCTTAAATGTCAGAATGGTTTCTGCTCATTATCTTGGAGACTATTTATCACAAAGTCTTCATATTCCACATACTGATTGATCATAACTACCAGTAGATGACCCCAATTATTTTTTGGGTCTCTAGGGCAAAGGTCAAAATCAAATATTTAAGAAACTTGTCTATATATGAAGTTTAAAATAACACATGGTTACCAAGACCTTGACCTATAATTCAAACAAAACAAGAGAATCTAGAAAGGTAACTACCTTCTAAATATGGAAGATAATTGGTCATTTTGAACTGAAACAGACTTTTGTGATTAGCAAATGTCCTTATGATATGCATGGCACAACATCAAGGTCATAGTTAAATAATATTTTATTCTATATTTTGTACATAATAAATTTACATCTAACATTATTATCTTAAGCATAAATACAATGTACATGCATTAAGGTCATGGTCTGTTAAAGGTCAAGAAGTACACATTCATGTCAGCTGCTGAAGGGGATTTAGCTGTCCTTGTGCAATCTGAAACTTTACATGATTGATGATACCTTAAGTTCTTGCGCTTGCTCGACAGGTTTCTGGTTTAGATTTTGGCCAAGTTAGAAGAAAGTGTTTTGGCCTGTTAATGCTTTTGCATCTCATGCAACACAGTACCTACAACATGCTACAAAGTAGCTGCAACATGTAGGGAATAATCTGTCAATGCAACCCCTTAGGTGCCGTTTGTGCCTGAAATAATTCACAGAAGGGCACCTGAGGTCTTCCTCCATCAGTAAAGCTGGAACGTCGCCAAATGACCTATACTGTGTTGGTGTGACGTAAAACCCAATCAAACAAACAACCCCTCAATATAATTACTTTTTTGGGAAACAAACTTTATTTGATCACTCTATTTTATCACTCCAAATGAAAGTAAGCAATATATCCAGATGTTTCTCAGAACCTGGTGCTTACACACCGTTTTTGACCCTACAGGAATCACCTATACACTTATGTACCTAAGGCATTGCTTGCTACATGGTGGACAATTAACCCTTGGTCATTGTAGTTTCACAAAAGAAGACTTAAGTATTTTCCAATATAAGTCTTTATAGATTAAGTAAACATAAGTGAGGAAGGCCAATTCTGTTTGACAAAATTTTACTGACAAGAATCAATGCTAGGTGCATATCTGTTTTTCAAACATAGATTCTTGTTTTTTGTTTTTTTGGATTTACTCAATTGAGCAATAGATGCCATTTTGAACTTCTTGTTAAACTTGACTTTGACTTAGCATTTTACCTTTAATTTTTTTTATTTGTGATTGTTTTAGATACCACGGAGCATACCAATGACACCTCAGGAACCACGTAATTTTCCACCCCAGCAAGATAATGATGCCTTATTTGCATTGCTCACAGTTGGTAAAAATATAGGTCAGAGATCAGCAATAGCAGTACTTGTTATTGGAGGAGTGGTATGTATATAAAATATTAACATGAGTATATGCAATTTTAGTAATATGTTCATAAATTTGATCTTTAATAGATGGTATTGAATTTTAAAACATTCAAATCATGTATTTCATAACTCATTAGAAATCTACGAGCTTCTGTTGTCCATTGGTTAAGGTCATCAATTCAAATCACTTGCCCCTCGCTGTTGTTGGTTCTGATCCCAACAGGGACTCTTCCTAGTGAAGAAGCTATCAAGCTTGGTTCTATACAGGTGCCTGCTTGAGCCTGAAATAATGCATTGTGGGGCACCTGTCAGAAGTCTTCTGCCACCAGTAAAGCTTGAAAGCAGCCAAATGACCATCAGAGTGTAGCTGTGCCTTAAAATTTATTATGCACATCACACCGTCTGATCATGTTTAAAATTTGTGCCAAATTTTTTAAAATCCCTAGATGCATGACAGAGTTATGGGCTGAACAAGAAATCTACCTGCTGACCTTGGGCCTCTTGTGCATGACAAATCGTCCCATCATGCTACACTTGTGCTCTAAGTGATTTCAAAACTCCATAATGCATGAAAGTTATTGGCTGAACAAGATTTTGTAACTGCTGACCTTTGATCTCTTAGTCTAACATTGACCTCTGAGCTAAGGGTCACGGTCTTGCCCATAACACTGTCTCATCATGCTACACATTAGTGCAGAGTTAGGTCAAAGTCCCAAAATAGTAAATAATAAACTAGTAAATGTACAAATCAAACAAAGTGACCAAGCAACATAATAAACTTCTATAATCTAATGAATAGATTAGTATTATGAATAAAATAAATTTGTTGTTTGTAGTTAAATGCATTTAATTAAGTGCAATTAGTATCTTATCATTTAGTACAATTAGCATAAGATACAAATTAATATTCATCTTAATATTTATTATACATGTGAAATCGAAAGGCCATAATTCCCCCAAAAATGCTCCAATTACAAAATGCTGACAATTTGATGATGAAGCTTCATGTTATAAAATATGCATAAGTATGTACATATTGCAGTGAGATATCATAGCAAATGAAGTTGGGACATTTTTTTGGGAAGTTTTCTATGGACACATTTCTAGATTTCTGCCCTTTTAAGCACTTTGAAAATGGATATGGTTAACCTAAACCAGCAAGTTGGATATATCTTAAGTTCTTTCTATACTAATGGCTTCATAATTTCCACACCTACCAAGTCTTACCAATGCAAAGTATATGATATTGTCAAGTTAAATAACTGTGCAATCCGAATATTTCAGTTATTTCCCTTTGTTTGGAGAGGACTATTAATTAGTGTAGTCTCCATTTGGTCTCTTGGAATTCTAAAACCTGTCAGAATAAATACAATGTAAGGTAAACATCCTTAACAAATCTCTTTTAGCTTAATTATTCCAAGATACCTTCCTGGGGAGATGTAGCTCTTAGATTTAGTTTTTGTAGTCTTCTTCATCCCTTATCATCATTTAGAATATTAAGAGATTAATATACGGCACAGTAGGTCCGGAAGGTGATAATTGGCCCGCAAAATGAACAATGACCCAGAGGGCTATATATAGAAACAAGTGTATTAATAGCTTTTATTTTACTTCACAAGATACCAATGAGAGATCACTGTACTAGGCTTATAACTCATGTTTTTTTGGCATGGATACAAGATCAAACTTCAGAGTACATATGGTATTCTTTTGAAGCTTCATAATTGTTGATAACTATATCTATAACGTTTACCTTGGCATGTATTTTGACTGAGTTATAGCTGATTGTGAAGTGTGTTTGGGATCATAATTGTTAATTACTAAGTCATAATCTATATATATATATATATTTTTTACAGATATATAAAGCAGTTGGATGGAAGGTCCTAGCTGTTGTAGGAGGAATGTATACAGCTGTATATTGCTATGAACGCTTAACTTGGACTAACAAAGCTAAGGAAAGGGCATTCAAATCACAGTATGTTGACTATGCTAGCAGTAAACTGAGACTCATAGTGGACCTCACCAGTTCTAACTGTAGTCACCAAGTTCAGCAGTAAGTTCATTTCTCTAAAACTACAAATAAAGTTTAGGTATTAAGCATGAAACATTGTCTAGTAGACATTGTCAAATGTTAGTCTTTGTGGGTCAGTCTGTGTGGGTCCTAACATTAATTATATCCCCACCACAAAATGTGTGTGTGTGGGGGGGGGGCTATAATGGATTCGCTTTGTTGCGTCAGTCCGTCTGTCCATCTCCATTATCATGTCCGCTCTATAAATCCTATACAAATTGAAGGATTTTCTTCAAACTTGGCTCAAATGTTCACCTTAACAAGGTCATGTGCAGAACCCATGCTACCCTTTTGCCGGCTTAAGGTCAAGGTCATACTTGAAGGTCAAAAATTGACTTAGAAAATATTCTTAAATTTTAACATGTATTTGAATACTTCTGAATCTAGAAAAGGTATTTGCTTGAAACTTAAAATATATATGAAGTGTCACAATTAAGATATGCAGGTCAAGTTTAATAACTCTGTATTGCATTTTAACAAAGTTATACCCCTTTTTAAGTCTTCAAATTTACATACAATAAAATATTAGACAATATGTCGTGTCCGCTCTATGAATCCTATTCTTATGGAAGAATTTTCTTCAAACTTGACTCAAATGTTCACCCCAACTGGGCAATGTGCAGAACCCATGTTACCTTTGTGCTGGCTTAAGGTCAAGGCCACAATTGAAGGTCAAAAAATGACTTGGAAAATGTTCTTATATTTTAACATGTACTTGAATATTTCTAAAACTAGAACAGATAATCATTTGAAACTTCAAATATAAATGCAGTGCCGCAAATAAAATATGCAGGTCAAGTTTCATAACTAAAAAAAGTTGGGGGGTGGGGGATAACTTTGTATTGTATTTTGACAAAGTTAAGTCCATTTTTATGTCTTTAAATTTATTTACTATAATATTTCTTAAACCAGAACAGATATTTACTTGAAACTTAAAATTTATATGAATGGTTACAAGCAAGCTCAGATGACGAAAATTTTACAATCCATTTAATTATGACACAAGTTATGCCCCTTTTAGTATGCAAAGTTTTTCCACTCTTAATTACATTTTGACATAATTATGCTATATGTATTTGTGCCACTAAAGTTATTCCCTTAACCACCTTTCCAAGTCATATTCTGTCATGGACATTGGTGGGGGTATGAATCGCATTCAGCGATAGTTCTAGTTCTCATTAACTTTGAAAAGGAACTAATGCACTTCTTGCACTTTTGGACTTGCTGCACTACTGGAATTGCTGCACTTCTAAACTTTCTGTGTTATTAAACTTGCTGGGCTTTTGGACTTTTAATGCTACTTAATTTGCTGCACTTTTGGACTTGCTGCACTACTTAACTTTCTGCGCTACTAAGCTTGCTGGGCATTTTGTCTTGCTACACTTATAAACTTTCTGCACTACTGAACTTTTGTGTTATTAAACTTGCTGAGCTTTTGGACTTATTGCACTTCCAAACTTTCGGTACTACTAAACTTTCTGCACTGCGTAATTTGCTGCACTTTTGGACTTCCTGCGCTACTAAAGTTGCTGCGCTTTTGGACTTTCTCGCTACTAAACTTGCTGCGCTTTTGGACTTGCTGCACTTCTAAACTTTCTGCACTACTAAACTTTCTGTGTTATAAAACTCGCTGGGCTTTTGGACTTTTTGTGCTACTAAACTTGCTGCGCTTTTGGACTTGCTAGAATTGTTGCCCTTATGGACTTGCTTCACTTCTTAGATTTGCAGCACAACTGGAAAGGGATATTTTCTGAGACTTGCTTTGTTACTGGAAAGTGGACCTCTTCTTATATAAGAAGAACTCTTCAAATAAGAAGCAGACCTACCCTTAGAATTACTTTCTTACAGGAGAGCAGACCTCTCTAGACATGAAGTAAAAGTTCTTTTTCGGGGAAAAGAATTGTGTTTATGCTCCTGGGCATAGAGTAATTCAACTGTCTGTCTGTCCATCCGAGCTTACATCGGCTAGGGGAACAATAGATGTAACTGTACTTTATCTTTGATGTCATTTCTACCATAACATCTTTATATGGCTATTTTATATGTGCCCTTCTCAGCACATATGGTTAACTAAACTGGCAAGTTGGTTATATATATAGTTCTATCGGTTTTTATGGCTTCATAATTTCCACACTTTCTTATCAATACAAAGTCTATGATAATGCCAAGTGATATAACTGTGCCATCCATTTTTCCTGGTTATTTCCCTTTTTTATCACTTTGAAATGTGGCCTGGTATGGTTTACCTATTTTGGCAAGTTGGATTCTTCTTACATTTCTCCTAATAACTTCATTTAATTATTGATGTCTGTCATATTTTGTGGATGGATGCCTTTAATGTTCCTATTATTTTTTGTGGGGTTAGGGGTCACTAGGGTCAAGGTCAAGGCAACTAGTGTAAAAAAATTATTTTTTTTACAGTTTTGCTTATACAGCCTTTATTTTTAAATCATATCCCTGGGGTCAAAAATGACCTAGTTCTAGGGGTCACTAAGTTTACATAGGCTTATATAGAAGAATGCGTTTTAAAACTCGATGCCCAGAGTTTTGATATTTGGTACGTAGTATTGCAAGGTGGACCTTTACAAAAGTTATATAAATCATGGCCATGGGATCAAAATTAGTCCTCCCTTGGAGCCACTTAATTTATAAAAATATCTTAAAAGGCCTCTTTAGAAATCACAATGCATAGGGCTTAAAGGAATAGGAACAGATAGATTAATGTCTGTCTTATATAAATATTTATCATTTAAAAAGACGTACCATGATAGTTTTTCTGTTGAAATCAACCGTATAACTGAGAAATTAGTATTTTAAGACAATACTTTTTACTTGAGAAATAAGTTCATGTGAAACAGACAAGACCGAGATTATGACGTATTACACAGAAGATGTACAACAGAAATATACTTATTAATCTAATTACGTATGTTATATTCACATACATGCATGTATTAAAATGATTTTACAAAAATGCGCTGACAACAGTATAAATAAGAAGTATAATGTAGATACCGATATTGAAATTATTGCATGTTTCAGACATAAAATGGATGCTTTGTCAAATTGAATTTTTTCTCCGATAATGGATGGTTGTTACGTTAACTTAATAATTATCACTATCTTCAATTCAAGTTTTTTTTTAAATCAACAAAGTTAATGAAAACATCGTATTGAACTAAAATGCTTTAATTAATTTATTGAATTCGCCTCAACATTAATTAACATTTGCCCGATGATCACTGACCACATGATTTAAGCAATGACTGCTTAATTTTCAAAGATAAACCATTTAATTTATTTGGTCAATTTAATTTGGGTACTGTAAGTAAAATGACAGAGAAACTTCTTTAAATTGATGATAAATCCTTTTATTTTGTACTAAGTCTTAATTTTCGCTAGACAAGCTGTTCTTTGTATGTGTGAATCGGGTACGTCCCCGGTCATGTTTCTTTTTTCAGCGTATAATCTCAACTAAATCCAATAATATATATCTTATGCATAACTTTTGTCAAAAATATATGAAACAGTTTTAAGAAACATTATTATAAAATCCATTGATTATGATGTAAATATATACCATGCAGCAACATACGTTGACCTCTGATCGACAGACCTGTTTACAATTTACTTTCCAAAAGAGTGGCTTATATTGTTGAAATGTGTACTTCAATTATAATCTATATTCACACCTTTTTCTCAAGTAAAAAGTATTGTCTTAAAATACTAATTTTGAAATTCAGAATCAAACTGCAAAAATTAAATTACTATTAAGAACAAATTTAAGTAGGATTTTTATGATGATGATAATAATAATGATAATTATCACTGTTCACAGCCAATTATTCGCTGGAGCCTTTGTTTATTTAATTGCATTATTTGATTCTGAAACTTTGTTAAATAATAACACATGTATTTATTAAATCTGTGAAATATTGTTGAAATACATTAAGATGAGACTTTTATGAACATAGCATTGTTTTGAGTAACAGGAGTGGTGCCACTGGTGCTCAAGTAGACCGTTGATTTTTTTATTTGTTTCTTTATTTTTTTATATTGATAACGCATTTTGAATCAACAAAATTTCTTCCTGTTAAAGTTAATTTATCTGTTCAATACTTTAAAATATCTTTATATTTCGCAACAATTCGGCAATTATTTATCTTAAATCTAAAGATGTGGGGTAATGACATCACACGCACCTGTTTTTATACGACCAATACACAAACATGGCAGCACCCATACTGATTTGTAGAAATTTGTGATTTAAATTTTGTTATCAAGCATTAAATATTATTATTTGAAGGCAGAAAATTTGCAGATTTACTATTAATAGTATTCTATTTCTGATATCAAGTTTTTATTCTTATTTCTAACATTGCCTTTCCCTTCAAATATTTTGTGGTCTCCTACTAAAGTCTGTTTGTCAAAATTTGCCTTATCTCAGGGTCACTTAGTTTATATAGACTTGTATAAGAAATACATATAAGTATTCTTTTGTGAAACTACAAACACTTAGGGCTTAGGTGTTTCTCATTAAGCATTTTGTAGCAGACAAATTTTTTTAATATTTCTTAAATTATGCATCTTTGGTATTTTGGCATGCAGCATTGCCTAGTAAACCTCTACCAAAGTTAGGTTAGTAATGGCCCCACCCTTACTGTCACTTATTTTACAGAGACGTGTTAAGTAAAAAAGGCTCAAAGGATGATGTGCACCATAATCTACAATGTCTTTAAAGAATATTTCCCACAAAAGTTTTATAAATGGATCCATTCCTCAATGTCAGTGAAGAAGTTGTTTTCTTCTTTTTTTCAGGGAATTAACATCAACATTTGCCAGGTTGTGTAATCAGGCAGACATTACAAAATCTAAACTAGAAGATGAGATCAAACAGAAAGATGTTATAATATCCCAGCTTGGGATAACAGCTTCAAAATCTAAAACATATAGGTAAACATTAAACTTAATCATTTATTTGCTTTCAAGCTTTTTTTATAGTAATTTGTCCATCAATATCCAAAATTTCTTCAAACACCACACCACCATAACCACATGGTTGATTTTGACTAAATTTTACAGGAATGATCATAACAGTTTCCTATACAAAACTTAAATATTTCCAGTCTGATGCAGTCTTCGAAATAAGCGCCGGCCCGAGGCCACTAAATTTAGCATTGGTCTGGTGATTATTGCAAGGTTGGTGCAGGCTGTCCAGCATCCCTAAAATTCCTAAAAAATCCTAATTTTTTTTACTTTGGCTAAAATTCCTAAAAAAATGAAAAATTCAAAGGGAATTCCTAAAAATGCCCTATTTTTTCACTTAAATTCCTATTTTTTTATCTTTTGTGATAAATTGCATAAAGTCACATGTTGTATTTACTTCAACTCCTGCAGAAATGCTATACTTGACTGTCAGATGTTATCAGAAAAATAATAAGAAACTTTTTGTTTTAAATGGAACAATGAAAATTGTACGACTTTGACTATATCAAAATAGTCACCTGTTTAAAATTGTTACATTTTTATTGGCTACAGAGTTTTACCATTTACCACAGTCTTAGGTGCATTTAAAGCAACTATTTACATGATGAACCACTAAATTTCATCAGACTGTATGTAGGGGTCCTTATTAATAAAATCTTAATTTATAATCAACTTACTTTCAAGTGATGACTGTAGAACAGATCTTTTGTAAGTGATACCAGCTTGCAAAATCCATATTTGCTAATTATAAAGTGGGTAAGGTAAACTGGCAGTAATGATTGGATGCTTTAACCATTTTGCTACCCAATTAGGGTACTAAGAAGTGGCACCTTCAGCTGCCCTTTTTGTACATATTAACATGTACTGAACATATGTTATAAATTATAGTGTAAGTTTTTTAAAATTGGAAAAAAAAACTGTTGAAAATCATTGAAAAAACTGACACTGTTGTGAAATTTTCTACAAATTTTAGTAGCCTGATTTATCTTGAACAAATTCTTCATAAGTGTATACCCTGCTGTTTAAATTTAAGTTTAAATATTCCCAGGAATGACTTGAGTGGGTCATATCGTTTATTTTGTTTTTTAAGAAAGATCAAGACTTGTTGAAAATGTACCAACCTTAAAATGAATAAATGTTGAAAAGAAATGCATTTATAGCTAAAATAAATTTAAAGCATAATTTCCCCTTCCATTTATTATTGGCTAATCATAGCTTAACTAATTGAATATTGGTTGTTCAGGAATACTTATAACTTTGACTATGTTTTAATGTAGTTTTTCAGCTCTTTTTAAAGGCAGTTGACCAGTGAATCCATGTATTCATTTATGACTATAGAACACTGGTAACACCTTTGCTATAACCGAACTAGAGCATTATTTGTGAGTTACTTTTTTGTCAAATATGCAAAGTTGAGCCCATATCATGGTCTTTTGAGGCCATAATTTAGTAATAAAATTCCAAATTTTAGCCCTAAAATTTCTTTTATTTACCCTAAAATTCCTAATTTTAGCCCTCAAATTTCTTAAAAATTGCCCTAAAGTTTGCCCTAATTTTTTGTCAGAGGGTGCTGGACAGCCTGTTGGTGGTCTGACGGGCCAGTAGATTTTTGGTCATGAAAAAGTACTGTAAGAAAAAATTCATCAAAATAATGTGGCAGGGTTCTTATAAAGATTGATCTTTTGCCTTTTTGCAAATAAAACCCACCAATTTCAGTCCTTAATATACAAAACACAGCGAGAGAAGTCTAAATTGTATTTAGTAATGGAGGCCGCCATTTTTTCTTGGATATTTTCTGTACCGCACCGTACAATTACGAAAATTTAGCCATTTGTTATCATGATCTTTATTTAGCTACTATTTTGTGATAATTGAGTTATTAGTGAAAGTCATTTGTTTGAAGCAAATTGTGTCATATATTACTATTTCACCATTAAACTTGCTGTGTATTAAATAAATTGTTTACAATTAATAGTAAAGGGACACAAACATTTATGACCTAGTAGGCTTACATATTTATGTAAGAATTACTTTTATCAAAACCTGTTATGTTTTTATCACCTTTAGTAATTATGCATTTTCGTAATTCTAGATATCTTTCATAGAATCAAAAAATATCTAAGCTTTTATTTTGTTTTGCTCACAATACAACTTGTCTTCAAAATGTCTAAAAAGGAGAGAGAGAAAACGAACTTGTGAAACTTTACATAAAATATGATTCAGCATTGTTAATGTTTATTTCTAGTCAGTTATACCTAAACATTTGGTCCTTATAGATTTTCCAAAGCTGTCAACATAATGGCCCAGAATACAAGAAGTAATATGCTTCTTTCAAAATTATCAAGGGAAACATGATATAGTGCTTTCCTTTACCCATCAATTTATTATCTATCTATGTATTTGGTCCGGCTAAAAATCACTAGGTAAGATTAAGTAAGATTAAAAATTTTACTGGCCCGAATGTCCTTTGCTTTTTAAAGTTTTTCGTGAAGACTGCTGATGTGTAAGTAGGTCTCAAGAATTAAAAATATACTCGTCTTGTCAAACTGTAATGCCTAGAGCTTAGATATTTGGCATGCTATATTGCCTATTGGTCCTCTACAAAAGTTACATGAATAGTAGGAAAATACTGGGGTCAACTGTAACTCTGCAATAGATGCCACTCAGTTATCATTGACTAACATATGATATATTTAGCTCAACAATTTTATAAAAAAAAAAAAATGCACTATTGCTAGACGTTCCTGTTCCCGTTGCCATCCAGAAACTAACGTTGGTCAAAATTTATAACATTTTATTATAAGCTCACCTGAAAATCATTGAGTGTCCGTCGTCTGTCCACATTTAGTTTGTAAATACTCAAGTGGTCATTTTATATTTGCCTCAATTGTCACATCACAAAACTTGGTCAAGATGTTTGTTTCAGTAATTGTTTGGACGTGTTCAAACATAGGCCATCTCCGATGACAAACTAGGTCACGGGAGCCAAAAATAAAAAAATCTTGTTAACACACTAGTGGCAACTGTTTTGGACCGGATATGCTAGAAATTGGCCAGAAATGTTGCTTTGATGATTTCTAGGTCAAGTTGAAATATGGGTCATCAGGAGTCAAAAACAAGGTCACACTGCCCTAATAAAAAAATCTTTATTATTAATATTAACACTGTAGAGGCTATTGTTTTGGTCAAAATACCCTGGAAATTGATGAAAAAGTTTCAGTTTTGTATAAATTGAAGTTTTACACCAAGAATTTTTATACTTTTTAAAATTATTTTTTCAGGAATAAGGCAGACTGGTTGGATAAAGCTCTTGACACATTCAAAGAATCTTTTTTAACAGTAACTTAATGTGATGAGAGTATTGGAATGATCAAGTTCAAATGTTAAATGTAGAACAGATGAATTTGTTTTATGAAACATTTAATTATACAAGTGAAAAATGTTGGCATATAATGTTATGCGTCTGAAAGTCTGTTAGCAGATTTTGTGAATGATTTGTATCTTTTGAACTGATAGAACGGATTGAAACTACTTGGCAGAAATGTTAACCATAAAGAAAAGTTGTGCAGAGCGCAGGTTTGACTTCTCAATGTATGAAACTACAATCTCTAGAGCTTGAATATTTTTATTTACCTTTACAAAACATGAATCATGCTCTTTGGTATAATAGCGGTCACATGATTATATATAGACTTTTATAAAAAGAACACATCTGAGACTAACTTTTAGAAACCACCATGCCCAGATATTTAGCATGTAACATCACTTTGTGGACCACAGAATAAGTGGTATTAATCATGATCCTTGGGTCAGTTTTGCCCGTGCCCTGGTGGTAACTTGGTTCAATTTTTTTTTTTTTGTAGGAAAACACATTCAACTCTTGTTTTGATGAAACTGCAATGCACAGACTTTAGATATTGAACATGTAACATTGCCTTGTTGGCCTCAACAAAAGAGATATTAATTATGCCCCTTGGGTCGATGTTGATTCCTCCACTCGGGCCACTTAGTCAATATAGCTTGTATGAGAAAACACATTTCAGTTTAACCCTTTACCTCATATATACGCGAAACAACACACTTTCGACCCCTCCCCTCCACCCCCCTCTTTTAGGCCTCATATAGTGAAAAAAATGTCCTGTTTGGGCCCCAAAAACATGTTTTCGTTGGAGAAATGTTGATAAAAAAAGTGATCACTTTTTCGGCACCGCCCCCCATAAAAAAGATGCATCAGGGGGTTGCTAGAAGGGGAATGTACCTCCTTCTGTTTTTGGGGTTTGGAAGGGGGGCAGCAGTCCCCCTCATCGCCAAGAAAATTTTGGACTTGTGAGAGGCTAAAAATGACCCCAGGTCAATCATAAGGTAATGTGTAACCAACGCTTAAAAGCCTTTGACTCTATCTGAATCCATTGAGAAGTTGCAGCACTTTGAAATCAATTTTGATGGAAAAAAATCTACGCAAAATAGTGATTTTTGGCCATGTTGAGATGTCTTCTTGTTGCCATGGCAACAGGAAATTTAAGACTGAGCATGTTGTTACAAAGGCAATGGTCCAGTCAACATTTGTGCCAAGTATTGAAGTTTATAGTTTTATAGCAATTTTGATGTTAATCATGTCCCTGAGATCAAAATTGGCCTACCCTGTGGTCACTTGATAATAGGAAAACACATTTATGTCTAATTGTGTGAAACTGGTGTGAAACTACAAAGCTTAGATATATAGCATCAGTTTGTGGATTTCTACAAAAGTTATATTTATCATGACCCTCAAGTCAAAATTGGCCCTGTCACGAGACACATCTTACCTTTTTATAGACAAATACTATGCCTCTATATTTGGCATATGGCGTTATGTAGTAGTCCTTTATAAATGTTTCATGAATCAGGGTTAAAAATGCCTCAACCTTGGGGGTCATATAGTATCAAAGGGATAATTAAGATAAAACAATTCAAATAAGTTTCTTTATTGCGTCTCTACCAATTTGATTACTCATACAAATATACATTCGAGTGTATATAACCCCGCCTTGGTGGTGCTCTTGTTTGTAGTGGGTGACAGCAGTGAAATGATGCTATTTGAAAGATGATTTAAAAATGGATTTACTTTTTAGCTCACCTGTCACAAAGTGACATGGTGAGCTTTTGTGATCGCTTTTCGTCCGGCGTCCGTCAGCACTACTGAATAGGGATATGGGGCTATCTAACTGTTAACAGAACAAAAGAGAACAATAGAGTTCATTCCGTAACAATGGAGTAAGGGGCCATCCGGCCTCTATTTAACACAAGAAAAAAACAAAAGAAATGGCCCCTTATTCCATTCCAGTAAACTTTTACTTTAAACGACATCTCAGCCAGTTTCATCCCAACTTCCCAGGAATGTACTTTTGGTACTCAACTTAAAAAATTTTTAAGAATTTAATTCCATGCAGAAAAATCTTCTTTTAAAAAATCTAAAGAGCTTAAATCTTCGGCATGAAACATTGTCAGTCAGTGTCTACCAAGTTTGTTCAAATAAATGCCCCAGGATCAAAATTGGCCCCGCCCGGGGGATCATTTCTCCTAAAGTATAAAAAGCTATGGACTTGAAACTTCATAGGATGATAGATCTCATTAAGAAGAAGTGCAGTGCACAAGAACCAGTACTCTGCATTTCTTATTTTTTGAGTTATTGCACTTTGTTAATTTTCATACTTTTTTTTGTCCAGGCCATTTCTCCTCAAGTATAAAAGCTATAAACATGAAACTTCATAGGATGATAGATCTCATTAAGAAGAAGTGCAGTGCACAAGAACCCGTACTCTGCATTTCTTATTTTTTGAGTTATTGCACTTTGTTAATTTTCATACTTTTTTTTTCCCTTGCCATTTCTCCTTAAGTATAAAAGCTATAAACATGAAACTACATAGGATGATAGATCTCATTAGGAAGAAGTGCAGTGCGCAAGAACTGGTACTCTGCATTTCTTATTTTTTGAGTTATTGCACTTTGTTAATTTACATACTTAATTTTTGTCCAGGCCACTTCTCCTAAAGTATAAAAGCTATGGACATGAAACTTCATAGGATAATAGGTCTCATTAAGAAGAAGTGCAGTGCATAAGAAATGGTACTCTGCATTTCTTATTTTTTGAGTTTTTGCCCTTTGTTAATTTTCTTGCTTTATTATACCAACACCACAAAATGTGGGGGGGGGGGGCTATAATGGATTCGCTTTGTCGCGTCCGTTGGTCGGTCAGTCGGTCCGTCTCCATTTTCGTGTCCGCTCTAAAAATCCTATACCAATTGAAGGATTTTCTTCAAACTTGGCTCAAATGTTCACCTCAACAAGGGGATGTGCAGAACCCATGTTGCCCATGTGTCAGCTCAAGGTCAAGGTCACAATTGAAGGTCAAATATCAAACAATCAAATATTAGACAGTATGCCATGTCCGCTCTGTTAGTCCTACACTAATGGAAAGATTTACATTAAACTTGGCTCAAATGTTCACCTCAACAAGGGAATGTGCAGAACCCATGTTGCCCATGTGTCAGCTCAAGGTCAATGTCACAATTAAAGGTCAAATATCAAACAATCAAATATCAGACAGTATGTCGTGTCCGCTCTGTATGTCTTACACTAATTCAAAGATTTTCTTCAAACTTGACTCAAATGTTCACCTCAACAAGGGGATGTGCAGAACCCATGTTGCCCATGTGTCAGCTCAAGGTCAAGGTCACAAATGAAGGTCAAACAATCAAATATTAGACAGTATGTTGTGTCTGCTCTGTATGTCCTATACTAATTGAAAGATCTTTTTCAATCTTGGCGCAAATGTTCACCTCAACAAGGTTATGTGCAGAACCCATGTCACCTTTTTGCCGGCTTAAGATCAAGGTCACACTTAAAGGTCAAAAATTGATACTTTTTTCCTATATGTGTATAGTAAAAACTTAAAAAATCTTCTTTTAAAAATCCCAAAGAGCTAGAGCTTAGATATTTATCATGAAACATCTTCTAATGGTTGTCTACCAAGTTTGTTCAAATAAAAGCCCTTGGGTTAAAATTGGTCCTGCCCTGGGGGCCTATATACCGGTGAGCGATTTCAGGGCCATCATGGCCCTCTTGTTCAACATGTTGTTGATAACATTGTTTAAAGTGATATTATGCTCATTTTTGTTGTTGGGTTAAACTGAATTGGCTGTATCTTAAAAAATGATTAACTTATATATTGGTCATTGACCAAAAATTGAAATTATGAAAAATGTTAAAAATATATAACTGCCTTTATTTAAAGGCTGCTCTTTTTATCAATTAAATATAGGATACGTACTGAAGGATATTTATGGAAATTTCTGCAAGTCACATGGATTATTGTTTATACATGAAATTGAAGACAATTAGGGCAAAATTTCATTTTTGAACTGTACACCCACCATGTAATTGGGCATTATGTCACTTTAATTATTATAAACTGCACTTGTATAACAAGTATAACATAAGACAATGTTTAAATTTTTTTTAATGAAATTCAGCATTTGAGAATAAAATGTAGTTGTTGTAATATTATAATTTTATGTTATAACTATAGTCTAAAGATATGATTCAACATATATTTTACATGTAAACATACATTCATGTGTACATGTATATAATAATTGAATGTTTAATGTCTGTGTGCTTCCATAGACCTGATTCTTATCTTTTAAGTACTTGTTGCACTAATGAATGCATACTATAACACTTATTTATACAAATGCTTGGTAATTTTATTTGCCATATCATAGTTAGCTCTTCAAAATATATGGGGAGCTATGTATTTGTTCATTCTGGCTTTGTGTCTGTGTCCACATCCAAATTTCTAAAATTTCTGAATAAAGTTATTTGTTCAGTAAAATATTTTTATTCTTTATTTCTTATTTTAACTTTAATAATATGTTCCTGATCATCAACCACATCATATATTACTAGGTTCATAACTCTAGAAGCAGTATCTCCAGAATGAAGTCCCTTTGAAATTAGAATTTTCCTTCATGTTATTTTACCTCACCTGTGCTTTTGTGATGGCATTGTGTCCATGGTCTGTTGTTATCCACAACATCTAAATAACATCTCCTCCAGAACCACTAGATGAATGTATGACCAAACTATACAGGACCTTAGGTGGTCCAGAACCACTAGATGAATGTATGACCAAACTATACAGGACCTTAGGTGGTCCAGAACCACTAGATGAATGTATGACCAAACTATACAGGACCTTAGGTGGTCCAGAACAAACTTGTATAAATGGTTACTGTCTGATACATAAGTAGGTATTAAGCACTATTAGCTAGAGATGGGATACATCACAATAAATATGGATCCAAAACACTTGTGGCAGCAATAAATCGGTGCGTATACATCGTAAAAAGGAAATTGAATCATGCTAATGGAGAAATGCGGCCGAGATACAATGGAAAAGAAAACTCAGGTGCAGGCAGTCCGAGATACAGACACTATAATTTAAACAGACATGAAAAGGTTCACAACTTTTTTAGACCTAGGTTCTATGACCAAACTTCATGGAGTGAGACTTCACTTAATAATACTGATCGCCACACCAGAACCGGAAGTGTATTTGCGAATGACAGAAGACCCAAAAGTGAAAATTGTTATTATGGACAGAATAGCGTCAGAATAAATAGGAATTAGGAAATATCCGACAGGCACTCAAATTTTGAAAATCAACAATTTGAAACATACAATTGTATTCATAATGAGGTAACTACTTATAAATCTATATTAAAACAAGATCTTTATAGCGATTTTCAAACTAATATATCAATTTATAATGTATGTTACGATTTTATGTTGTATTCCACAATTGATATTTTACACATGTTTAAATACGCGAAAAATTATCGATTTGATCATTTGATAGTAAAAGAACGAAAATTTATAGACACTATTGCATCTGGTAATCAAATTGTTACTTTTAAACAATCAGTGCCATACAATAAATACGGAAATGATGAATATAATTGCAAAGTACTAAATAATGTTACGCTCCATAAATCAAATTTTCCAGATAATAAATTGTTCAATTCTAAGTTTGAAAAACGAGGTTTACATATTGCACACCTTAACGTTAATCACTTAATGCCTAAAATAGACGAAATAAAATACAATCTATTAAACAAATTAAATTCGCCAGATATTTTCGGCTTTACTGAGACATTTCTTGGTGATGATACAACAGACGATGAATTAAATATTAACAATTTCACACACGAAAGAAAGGACCATAAAAGTTGTCACAAAGGCGGGGGAGTTGTAATATATATTGCTGACAAGGTGCCATATCGGCGCCGTTACGATATAGAAACGGACGAATTAGAATATGTTTGGTTGGAAATTATTTACCCAAATTGCAAACCTTTTCTTTTAAATTTTATATATCACCCACCAAATGTACATCAATCTTGGATTGATGATTATGAAAAACAACTAAGTATAATAGATATATCAAATATAGAATATCATATTCTAGGAGATGTCAATATAAACTTTTATCTTATGAATAAAAAGAAAAAATATGACAATACAAAATGGGGTGATTTGATAACGAAATATGGTTTGAAACAACTTATCACAGATCCTACTAGGATAACAAAACGTACCCAAAAAATTATAGATCATGTTTATACAAACAGTAGCAGATATATTATTGAATCGTTTGTTTCTGATACCTCATTATCCGATAGGTATTTCAAGATCAACGAAAGCATGTACCCGATTGATTAATGAACATAATTCGATTAAATATAGATGTTTTAAAAACTTGCTTTATCCGATCTTGAATTAGTCGAGCACATAATTAATCCGAATGAATCCCTTAGCTTATTTTACTCCATTTTAAATACTATCTTGAAAAAGCATGCACCAATAAAAGAAAAACGTATCAAACGTGAACACCGCCCGGAATGGTTAACTGATGAGATAAAATATCTTATACATGAACGCAATTACTATCATAAAGTAGGGAAACATGCAAACAATACAATGAACAATACAAATTGCTCAGAAATAAAATAACATCAATGATTAAAAAAGTAAAAGAGATTTCTTTAACAATGCTATTAAAAATAACAAAGATCCGGCATTTTTATGGAAAAATTTAAAGGACGTTTCAAATCTAAATAAAAAAGGTTGTATTACAATGCCAGACAGACTAGTGACAGGTAATAAAGAAATTTACGGAACTGTAAATATTATAAATGAATTAAACAAGTATTTTGTCAATATCTGGAATGTCATACATAAAACAAAGTTTTCAAATACAAATTTTTCAAAATTGAAAGAAACTTTAGACCAAAAGCTAATATATCATGAATTTAATATTGAATTAATTACACCGTTTGAAGTAAAACTTATTATTGAAAAACTGAATATTAAAAAATCTACAGGATTAGATGGAATTGGACCAAACATCATCAAATATTGTGGAGATTATATTACACCAATAATTGCATCAATTATCAATAATAGTATTAAATCTAATATTTTCCCAGATGATTTAAAAAGAGCTCGAGTTGTACCTATTTTTAAATCGGGGGATAAGAATGAAGCAAATAACTATCAATGATATCAATTTTGTCAACTATATCCAAAATATTTGAGCGCCATATTGCCAAACAAATACACTCATTCTTTGAAAAAACCGAACATAATTCATAATAAACAATCAGGATTTCGTAAAAATCATTCATGTAATACTGCACTCATTAGTTTAATAGATACTTGGTTAAAAGATGTTGACAGTGGAAAAATTATCGGGACTGTATTCTTAGACTTAAAGAAAGCCTTTGATTTGGTTGACCATGAAATACTTTTGCATAAACTTAATCATTTTTCTGAAAATGCCGTTAAGTTTTTTAGCTCGACTATTCGATAAGAATAAGTAGAGCTATTGTAGTACCCCGAGCGTCGGCGTCGGCGTAACCACTTATGTTAAAGTTTTTGTAATAGTTTAAATATTTTCAAAGTCCATCGACATATGGCTTTGAAACTTTGCACACTTGTTCACCATCATTACCCCAACCTGTAAACAGGAGGAGGTAACTGTATCAAGCATTTTGACAGAATTATGCCCCTTTTTTGACTTAGAATTTACGTTAAAGTTTTTGTAATAGTTCAAATATTTTCAAAGTCCATTGACATATGGCTTTGAAACTTTGCACACTTGTTCACCATCATTACCCCAACCTGTAAACAGGAGGAGGTAACTGTATCAAGCATTTTGACAGAATTATGCCCCTGTTTTGACTTAGAATTTACGTTAAAGTTTTTGTAATAGTTCAAATATTTTCAAAGTCCATTGACCTATGGCTTTGAAACTTTGCACACTTGTTCACCATCATTACCCTAACCCGTAAACAGGAGGAGGTAACTGTATCAATCATTTTGACAGAATTATGCCCCTTTTTTCGACTTACAATTTATGCTAAAGTTTTTGTAATACCTCAAATATTTTCAAAGTCCATTGACATATGGCTTTTGAAACTTTGCACACTTGTTCACCATCATTACCCCAACCTGTAAAACAGGAGGAGGTAACTGTATCAAGCATTTTGACAGAATTATTCCCCTTTTTGGACTTAGAATTTATGTTAAAGTTTTTGTAATACCTCAAATATTTTCAAAGTCCATTGACATATGGCCTTGAAACTTTGCACACTTGTTCACCATCATTACCCCAACCTGTAAACAGGAGGAGGTAACTGTATCAAGCATTATTTTTTACAATCAAGCACTAAGAATAGTCGAGCGTTGCTGTCCTACCGACAGCTCTTGTTAAGTCATATCTTTCTAACAGAATACAACTGGTTAAGATAGGTAATCTTCAATCTCAGACAATGAAAATAATTTCCGGTGTTCCACAAGGCTCAATATTAGGACCTTTATTATTTCTAATATACATAAATGACATAGCTTTCATTGGTAATGATATAAAAATTGATTTATACGCAGACGATTCTACTCTTTATGAGTCCGGAGAAAATATATCAAAAGTAGAAATAAAACTTCAAGATCATTTAAATAACATTGACAAATGGTGCAAAATAAATAATATGGCCTTAAATCCAGATAAATCAAAATGTATGGTAATAGACCTTTCTATCTTCAACGGACTTCGTAAACGGACTTCGTAATAAGTAATAAACTGGGGGATTTTCTCAAAACATAAATTATGAAAAGATCAATAAAACTGTAATATATTCGGTTTTGATATGTATATGCTAGTTATAGTATTTCTATCAACAATCAACACATTTAAGATGGAGACTAAATTAAAGATATTGGTGTTCGGATTCATTTTCTTAGTAAGACCATTTTATTTCATTCAAGATAGTTTTCACAACAAAATTCGACAAAAAAAATTTTTTTTTTATTTATCAGATTTTTCAAACAAAATGGCGCCCTCAATGTGAAAATACACAGGGAGATAATAAAAACGGCGAGTGCATTGTTGTAGAATAATGCACGCTTCTGGCCTTCTTTGTGTATATAGAAAATTTTTCTTTTCGATAGTGTTAGAATAAACCATTGATCTATGATTGGCCGAGTGATGTAATTCACAAATGTTGTGTAGAATGCACGTATAAATGTGCGAATTTCAACATGTACATACACGTTGCACACATTGAATAAGGTAGCAAGTGTTACAATTAAGGGTTGGGTAACAATGTATCCAGATCACAAACAATAAAATTATATTTACTGGAGACAGTTTGTGGCGACTGTAATTTCTATGTGTATGATATGTAACATATCTATTAATGTTTCTGATGCGTTTCAAGTAAGATTATAGAAATTGTAATCTTTTCTAAAAAAATTTGAAAAAAAGGTTTCTTTCGGAATATATAATCGAATCATTTGAAACGGTTGCGAATATCTTGTACAGAGTCTTGAGATGGCATCATTACAGCAACTAAACATGACCGAGCAAGGGCTTATTAGGCTGATATATTCTAAAGTATATTTCGGGGATTGAACTAAGGCAGGAAGTGATGCTAAAAGTAGCCTTAGCCTGCTAGTGTTCATTCTGAAAATCAAAATACAATGCAAACAGTACAGTGTTGCAGCAAAAAGTAGCACAATTGTTGTCTAACATAACAACAATTATAACGACACACGTATAATAGCAATGGACAGGGTTTCCTACTCAAAGGTATTATTGTAAGAAAATCGGCAACTTTTGAGGACCTATGGTTTAATGTTAGCCGGTATAGCATATGTATAGCCCCCACCACCATAAAAAAAAATCCAAAACTTCTCTGTGAACTTGGCGTCAGCAGTGACAGCAATAACGACATTTACCTTCAGCCCTGCTTTCACACACTAAAAACTTAATGTCATTTTAGTTTTTGGTTGAATTAGCACTACAATAAAGTCTATGAATTAAGAAACTGGTATTGTCCATCTTTAATATTTTGATATGTTGAAATCGCAGCATTACAGTTTTAGCGTACTGCTCATTTTATCTAATTTTCGAACATTTATGTTTTGAGAAAATCCCCTAATTATTCCGTATTAAGAAGTACGTTTACGAAGTCCGTTTAAGATAGAAATGTCTAATAGGAACAAGACAAAAAGTAAATATTATGAGAAAATTAATTCTTAAGATAAATGAAATAGCTCTTGAAAATGTAACTGATCAAAAAGTATTGGGTATTTGCATAGATAACAACTTAAAATGGCACTTGCAAATTGACAATGTTTGTAAAAAACTAAAAAAACGGAAAAATTGCCTTATTGACAAAAATATCGTATTTTTGGCGTCCGCGCCGAAGCGCGGCGCCTTTTATGTAATGAAATCAGATTTTGTGAAAGGGCGACAGCAACTTCTCGAGCCTTCTATAGTTGTTCATAATAAAAGCCGATCATTCCGATCGGTATGAGGGTGCTTGATTATTAATTAGTCGCGATATGTATAATGAATAGCGAACTGGAGAATTTCGCAATGCAAACATTTTCAAATTAAATAACCTTTTCCGTCAATAAATCGCGCTATTCGGGGTATTTTTATTTATCATTTTGTAGTACACAGTGGGTAATTATGGTATGTTATTCCGAAAGCTGTAAATAGAATGATGAGTTGATGACCTAAATATTCCGAAAATCTATTTATAGAGGGATGTACTCCTGTCGGTAATTCCCGGTCTCTCCTGGTCTATTTTGTCGACCGGCGAATAGTACCACACGTTTATTGTCCGGTCTCTCCCGGTTTTGGAGTAGATGTTTGATATCGTTACAGAACAGAACAAATTATTAATATTTTACAGATAAATAAGCTTTTTTCAAAATAAATGTTTGTCACTTAGTTTGGTTACAATGATTAATAAACACTGATCAACTCTCAAATTTATTGATTATTATTATTATACATAAACATACAATTCGAAAAATAAAACCAACAACACAAATCGCATGTTTTATTTTATCTATATGAGATAAAAACAATAATGTGTACAATAATTTGAGAAAAATGTACATTTTTATGGCATTAATATGACACTATCAACTTTGAAACAATTTATTTAATTTGTTTTTCGTGTTTAGTAAAGATGCCGAGGAATTATTCAAAGTTACAAATCAGATTTTATGAATTATTCAATTGATTGATAATTTAAAAAATGATAAAGAAAAATACAAATGTACATGTATATGGTTTAAGAATTAACACTATTATATATTGAAAGATTAACCATAATTTACTGACTTTTTCCAGTTAAGTTTTGACTTATAATCGTCGGTCATTATGACAATTGAATTCTTAAAATAATAGTAAACGTAAAAACTCAGTATTAAGATAGTGCATAAAACACAAAAATGAAAATAAAACAATATTCATAAAATCTGTATTTTTTTTTATAAAAAAATATATTACAATTAGTGTATAATAAACATTTATGCTCAACATGATCAACATGGTAATATAACTAGTGTCATATTGTTACTAAGTGTGGGGGTCTTCGCTAATAGCGATAACATAATAAGGGACAATTACACAAGTGTGGTGTTGATTATGCGTTATACTCATATGGATTATAAATGATTGTATACATGTATATCCGTTGCTATTAATAACCATGATCATAAAGAAATAACAAGTCATATTCTAATTTCTAGCATGCCAATCAAAGTTATAAATAATGAACAATGTCTTTCGTTCGTTCATTCATAAGTGATATACAATTCTGGTAAAAACCAATGAACCATTGAACAGTTTATAAGAATATCTTGTCATCATATATCTACTAGTTCATCTGCACCTGCTGCATTTCTTGTTTGGACGCCCTTTGATGCTTTGCATCAATGCTTTTCTTGTTTGCACTTTGATATGAAATTATTGTTTTACAATGCATATATATTGCCCATTATTGACTATTGTTGTATTATATGGGGTAAAGGAAACACAAACTACATAAATAATGTTTGTAAGTTACAAAAACGAATTGCTAAAATCATACCTCAAAGATCTCCGTCAATAAATCTATTCGAAACTCTTAATTGGTTACCGTTCCTTGACAGATGTAAATACCACACGGCGGTGCTTGTTTTTAAAACTTTAAATAACATGGCACCGACTTATATGACAAAACTGATGACTTTATCCGACAACAAAATATATAACTTAAGATCTAGGTCACGAAAAGATATTGTATTATGGACAAGACCTAAAACAAATTATATTAAAGACACATTTTCTTATTATGGCATGAACATTTGGAACAATATACCTTTAAATATTCGTAATGTTAATAACCTTAAATGTTTTAAAGAAAAATACAAAGCAAATCTTGATGTTCATATGAATGATGAGTGAGTGAGTGAATGAATGAATAAATATATGAACGAATGAACGAACGAATGATGCAATATACGTATATGTTTAAACAAATTGTTGAGTGTCTGTCGAAAGTATATGAGTTGTATTATTCTAAAAATTACATATTATACATTCATTTTTCTACCTATGCATGTCCTGTTGTTGTTGTTTTCTATTTCAGAAGGCCACATTGGAAATAAGATATATATAATTGTTATTGTATGTTCTTAATGTGTAACCTTCTTTAAATAAAGATATTATTATTATTATTATTTATTATTAGGTCACATGAGCTGAAAATCGACTTGGGGGGATTTAGATTTACCCTTGTCCGTCCATCCGTCCATCCATTATCATTTTGTGTTGCACGTAGCTCAAAAAGTATTTGACCTAGAGTCATGAAACTTTACAGGAATGTTGATCAGCATGTGTAGTTGTGCACCGGAGTATTTTCGTCTAGATTTATTTAGTATTTTTAGAGTTATTGCCCTTGACTTAGTAAAATTTTGCAATTTTCAACTTGTGTCACATGTAACTCAAAAAGTATTTGACCTAGAGTCATGAAACTTTACGGGAATGTTGATCAGCATGTGTAGTTGTGCACCTGGGTATTTTCATCTGGATTTATTTACTATTTATAGAGTTATTGCCCTTGCAATTTTCAACTTGTGTTGCATGTAACTCAAAAAGTATTTGACCTAGAGTCATGAAACTTTACAGGAATGTTGATCAGCATGTGTAGTTGTGCACCTGGGTATTTTCGTCTGGATTTATTTAGTATTTTTAGAGTTATTGCCATTGACTTAGTAAAATTTTGCAGTTTTCAACTTGTATCGCATGTAACTCAAAAAAGTATTTGACCTTGAGTCATGAAACTTAACAGGAATGTTGATCAGCATGTGTAGTTGTGCACCTGGGTATTTTGTGTGGATTTATTTAGTATTTTTAGAGTTATTGCCCTTGACTTAGTAAAATTCAACTTGTGTCACATGTAACTCAAAAAGTATTTGACATAGAGTCATTAAACCTTACGGGAAGGTTGCTCAGCATATGTAATTGTGCACCTGGGGTTTCGCTTGTGGATTTATCCAGTATTTGTAGAGTTATTTCCCTTGACTTAGTAATGTTATTATGTTGTTCCTTGTGTGCTTGAGTTAGAATCAACCAACTTTACAGGAATAATGATCAACATCACTAAATTACAGGAATAATGATTCACATCACTGTGAAGCTATGCACTTGGGACTTTGCATGTGGATTTTTTTCAGTTTTGTTAGAGTTATTGCCCTTGACTTACAATAGTATAAATTTGCAATTTACAACTTGTTCATGCTGCTTAAAAAGTACTTCACTTGTAGGCCTGAAAGTTTACAAGAATGTTGGTCAGCATGTGTACTTATGCACCTTGGGGTTTGCTTGTTGATTTATTCAGTATTTGTAAAGTTCTTGCCCTCTACTTAGTAAAAGATTTTTAGTTTTCAAAAAATATTTGACCTAGCGTCATAAGATTGACAGAACAGTGGCGCGGTGGGGGCACCCGTGTCCTATGGACACATTTCTAGTTGAAATAGAATTTTCGTTAAAGTTTTGTAATACCTTAAATATTTTCAAAGTCCATTGACATAATGGGCCTGAAACGAGTTGAAATTTTATAGTCTTCTTTGAGAGCATAATAGGATCCTCTCCAAAGCCTATAACTGTAACATGAATTTAAATAAAAATTTTGCCTTTTTGTTAACTTAGAAAATTTCACATTATCAAGACTCTTTTACTATCAAGCACTAAGAATAGTCAAGCGTTGCTGTCCTACCCACAGCTCTTGTTTTTTTATCTGAAATATTGAAATATTCTTCATCTGTCTGTCCTTCCGTCCAACATTTTTGTCTCAAAAAGTATTTGAGGTATCAACTTGAAACTTCATAGGTGGATAGATCTCATTGAGGAAGAGTGCAGTGCACAAGAATGATAACTCTACCCTGCATAATTTGTGAGTTATCGCCCTTTGTTATTTTTAGTAATTGAACCTTCCGTCCGTCCGTCTGTCCGTACGAGGTTAACCTAGAACGGCAAGTTGGATTTTTCTTAAGTTCTACCAGTACCAATGGCTTCTTAGTTTACACACTTACTAATCAATACAAAGTACATGATCTGGTCAAGTTACATAACTATGCTTTCCATATTTACCAAGTTATTGCCCTTTTCAGCACTTAGAAAATGAATAATGGTTAACCTAAAACGGGGCTTCCATATTTACCAAGTTATTGCCCTTTTCAGCACTTAGAAAATGAATAATGGTTAACCTAAAACGGCAAGTTGGAAATATCTTAATTTCTATCTATACTAATGGCTTCATAATTTCCACACTTACTTATCAATACAAAGTACATGATATTGCCAAGTTATATAACTGTGTCATCCATATTTCCCAGTTATTTCCCTTTTTCACTTTGAAAATAGGGCCTTGTCTGGTTAACCTATTCCGGCAAGTTGGATTTATCGTAAATTTCTCTTAATTGCTGAATTTATTTAATGATATCTTGCATATTTGGTAGGTGGATACCTTTAATGGTCCTCTAATTTTTTGTAGAGTAAGTGGTCTCTAGGGTCAAGGTCACTGGTTTAGAAAATAAATTTAAACATTTTTGCTCATACAGCCTTTATTTTTTGGTTGATGTCTTTCATGTTTAATACAAACATGCCAAGGGGGGTCCTTCTTCTTTGGGTATAGTAAGGGGTCATTTGGGTCAAGGTCAATGTCACCAATGTCAAGGTCACTAATGTTAAAAATACATTTTTACAGTTGTATTAACCATATTCTATAGACAGATGTCATTTATAATTGATAGGAACATAAACTTTGATGGAGTTAGTGGTCAGTTGGGTCAAGGTCACCAGTGCTAAAAATAGATTTTTACACTTTTGCTAATACAGCCTTTATTTATTGACAGATATATTGCATATTTGGTAGGAAGATAACTTGCATGGTATATTCATCCTTTTGACTGGGGTAGGGATCAGTGGGTCAAGGTCACCAATGTTAAAAATAGATTTTTACAGGTGTATTCACCTTATTCTATAGACAGATGTTATTTATAATTGATAGAAACATAAACTTTGATGGAGTTAGTGGTCAGTTGAGTCAAGGTCACCAGTGCTAAAAATAGATTTTTACACTTTTGCTTATACAGCCTTTATTTATTGACAGATATATTTCATATTTGGTAGGAAGATAACTTGCATGGTATTCATCCTTTTGATTGGGGTAGGGATCAAGCGGTTAATGTCACCAGTGCTAAAATAGATTTTTACACTTTTGCCCATACAGCCTTTATTTATTGACAGATATATTTCATATTTGGTAGGACGATAACTTGCATGGTATTCTTCCTTTTGATTGAGTTAGGGATCAGTGTGTAAAGGTCACTAGTGCTAAAAATAGATTTTTACATTTTTGCCCATACAGCCTTTATTTATTGACAGATATATTTCATATTTGGTAGGAAGATAACTTGCATGTTATTCTTACTTTGGATGGAGTTAGGGGTCAGTTGGGTCAAGGTCACAAGTGCAAAAAATAGATTTTTACACTTTTGCCCATACAGCCTTTATTTATTGACAGATTTATTTCATATTTGGTTGGAAGATAACTTGCATGGTATTCTTCCTTTGGATGGAGTTAGGGGTCAGTTTGATTAAGGTCATCAATGCTCAAAATAGATTTTAACATTTTTGCCCATACAGCCTTGTGTATTTCATATTTGGTAGGAAGATAACTTGCATGATATTCTATAGGTGTCAGTGGGTCAAGGTCAAGGGTGCCAAGTATAGATTTCTTACATTTATATATATTTGATAAAGTTGAATATTTATCACTTCACAAGTCATAGCAATGACTTGGCAACTTATATATTTCACAATTACAAAATGCCATGACTCTGTCAAGCTATATAACTTGTGTTTACAATTTTTTGGCAATGTTTCTGTCCATAACTGAGTGAATGGGTGAACATTTTTGTATTTTCTGATCGTAAGATCAGTAAATACATAGCTAACATCCACGGTCTAACACAAAATTTCCTAACAGTCCTAACAACGCAAAGTAGTTCTCACTCAAAACTGCTTAAAAACCAGCAATTTAAAAGAAAGAATAATTTTTAATGTAGGCATTTAACGAATTACAGTGCATTAAAAGTTTAGATTAGTCAATAGAAATATGAGGTTACAATCACAAATTTCGCGGATGAATATCTTTTTTACCCAATGAAAAATGTTCGGCTATTTCCGTAAAGCTTCGGATTATCATGAATATCATTTTAATCAATGAAAATGCTATTTTTAGCTATGCCGATTACCGAATACTCCAGAGTGTAGTACACAAATAAATCTGACTGTCGAGTAGTGGAATATATACATGTCGGACTGTTTTGGCGAGAAGATTTTCGATAAATTATTTTCATCAGTGTTAAACAACACGTTTATCGTGAACAAAATACCTCGAAATTAATAAGGATTACAAACACGAAATGGAAATTCTCAATTTAGAATTACATAATGTATTCGTTTTTATTCAAGGTTCATATGTATAACTTCGCCGTGGTGCAGAGGTAAGCGGTCTCGTTGAGGGTGTGAGAGGCCTATGGTTCAAATTCTAGTCGAGGCAATTCTATTTTTTTCATGCAAAATTCCATATGTAAATCTCAAACTGTTATAGAAGAAAATCAAAACGCTGTCGCTGCGTAAGATGAATAATAGTATATAAAAATAAACTTATACAGGAAAGTACATACAGATAGTCAGTATGATTTAGATTGCAAAGATCAGAAAATACCATAGAGCTGCAGCCCTTTGATTTGAAATATTGCTACTGAATCGGAGCCGGGGGCATTTGTGTTTAACAAACACGTTCTTGTTCAAAATTAATTTTTGTTCAGAGCATTACTCAAAAAGCCTTTGAGATATCAACATGAAACTCCATAGGTGGATAGATCTCACACTGGAGGTGTGCAGTGCACAAGAATGATAACTCTATCTTTCATAATTTTTGAGTTATTTTCCTTGCTATTTTTCATACCTAATTTTTCACCTGAGTTGAGCATAACTTAAAAAGTGTTTGAGATGTCAACATGAAACATCATACGTGGATAGATCTTATTGAGGAGGAATGTTGTGCTCAAGTATTATAACTCTTCCCTATATATTTTTGAGTTATTGCCCTTTGTTCTTTTTCATTTTTTTTGTCCGGAGCTTATTATTCCCCGCCGAAAAGGCGGCGGGGGATATAAAAATAGTCTCCTTCCATCCTTCCGTCCGACATTTTTGTCCGGAGCATATCTCTAAAAGTATTTGAGGTATCAACTTGAAACTTCATAGGTGGATAGTCCTCATTGAGGAGGAGTGCAGTGCACAAGAATGATTACTCTACCTTGCATAATTTTTGAGTTATTGCCCTTTGTTGTTTTTCAAAATTAATTTTTGTCCGGAGCATAATTCAAAAAGACTTTGATATATCAACATGAAACTTCATAGGTGCATAGATCTCACTCAGGAGGTGTGCAGTGCACAAGAATGATAACTCTACCTTTCATAATTTTTGAGTGATTGCCCTTTGTTATTTTTCATATTTAATTTTTCACCTGAGTGGAGCATAACTCAAAAGTGTTTCAGATGTCAACATGAAATGTCATAGTTGGATAGATCTTATTGAGGAGGAATGCTGTGCACAAGAATGATAACTCTTCCCTATACAATTTTTGAGTAATTGCACTTTGTTCTTTTCATTGTTCTTTTTCATACTATTTTGTCCGGAGCTTATCTCAAAAGTATTTGAGATATCAACTTGAAACTTCATAGGTGGATGATCTCATTGAGGAGGAGTGCAGTGCACAAGAATGATAACTCTACCTTTCCTAATTTTTGAGTTATTGCCCTTTGTTACTTTTCATACATAATTTTTCACCAGAGTGGAGCATAACTCAAAAGTGTTTGAGATGTCGACATGAAATGTCATAGGTGGTTAGATCTTATTGAGGAGGAATGCTGTGCACAAGAATGATAACTCTTCCCTTTATAATTTTTGAGTTATTGCCCATTGTTCTTTTTCATACTATTTTGTGCAGAGCTTATCTCAAAAAGTATTTGAGATATCAACTTTAAACTTCATAGGTGGATAGATTTTACTGAGGAGGGATGCAACACACAAGAATGATAACCTACCCTGCATTATTTTTCAGTTATTGCCCTTTGTTATTTTCAGCCATCAGTATTCACATAGGTTTCAAATCTGTAATCACTTCAGCCATCAGTTTTCATTACCAAAGACCTCTTAACGTTGAATTATTCTGCTCTACTACATATACATTCTTCTAATGAGCAAACACATTCGGCGGGGGGTGGCCATGTTGACATGGCTCTTGTTTCAAAAGTGTTAGAGGTATCAACTTGAAACTTCATAGGTGGATAGATCTCATTGAAGAGGAGTGCATCGCACAAGACTGATAACCTACCCTGCATTGGTTTTCAGTTATTGCCCTATGTTATTTTTCATACTTAATATTTGTCCAGAGCATAACTAAAAAAGTCTTTGAGATATTAACATGAAACTTCATAGGTGGATAGATCTCAATCAGGAGGTTTGCAGCGCACAAGAATGATAACTTTACCTTTCATAATTTTTGAGTTATTGCCCTTTGTTATTTTTCATACTTAATTTTTCACCTGAGAGGAGCATAACATAATAAGTGTTTGAGATGTCATCATGAAACTTCATACGTGGATTTATCTTATTGAGGAGGATCGAATGCTGTACGTAAGAATGATAACTATACCTTTTATAATTTTTGAGTATTTGCCCTTTGTTATTATGCTCCCCGAAGGGAGAGCATATAGTCGCCACCTTGTCTGTTTGTCCATCTGTCTGTCCGTCCGTCGGCACTCACAGGACAGTAATTATGTGGCCAAAGGGACAATAGGTAACTGTTCTTTCTCTTTGATGTCATTCATTCCGTAATGCTTTTATGTGGCTATTTTCTTTTGTGTGGCTAGAGAGAACAATAGTATTTGAGATATCAACTTGAAACTTCATAGGTGGATAGATTTTACTGAGGAAGGGTGCAGCACACAAGAATGATAACCTACTCTGCATTATTTTTCAGTTATTGCCCTTTGTTATTTTCAGCCATCAGTATTCACATAGGTTTCAAATCTGTAATCACTTCAGCCATCAGTTCTCATTACAAAAGTCCTCTTAAAATTGAATTATTCTGCACTACTACATATACATTCTTACAATGAGCAAACACATTTGACGGGGGATGGCCATGTTGACATGGCTCTTGTTTTAAAAGGGTCTACTCCAAACTTCATACATATGTGGCTATCACCAATATTTCCAGAAAAATAACTTAGATTTTTCCATAAAATATATATTTTAGCTCACCTGAGCACAAATTAAATTTAATAGCAAATGTTGACTTTTTACAAAGCAGCCAGTTACTTCATAGCAAATATTAACTTTCCATAACAACCAATGATTCTACTATTGAATTTCATAGCAATACTGACTTCCAAGGAAAACAATGATTTTGTATTAGCAACCAGTGACTCCTTAGGAACTATTGTTTCCCCTTGGCAATTGCAATCGAGTAATGTTTTTACAAGTGCACTATTTTCAGTTACATAAAAATGAACTTTGTAATATTCAGTTTAAGATTTAAATTCTTATCTGCTTTTCATTTATTGTTTACAATATTACTTGTTCCTTGTTGTTAAGAGCATTTATAATCATAGGAGTGATATTAGTGTCATGATGGCCCTCTTGCTATTAGTTTTCCTATGTTGAACAATTTGGTAGCTATTACAACTAATAGACTTGAAATATGGCAAATATAATAGGATTTATGATAACTCTGAAAAGAATTGAAAATATACTGAAACTTGAAAATATGGATAGATGGCAGTATGGAGATTATGCTTGACTATACAGAGTATGTTGAGAGCTGCCCTATCCACCCTGCATTTGGTGATTGAGTTTAGATTTGTGATTTAAAGTTTTTATTCAGTAAAATCTTTTTCATCATAACTTTTCTATTTCTTAAGGTATCTACTTAAAAATTTCATATGTTCCTGATCATCAACCACATGATATGTGACAAGGTTCACAACTCTAGCGCCTTACAAGGTTCACAACTCTAGCGCCTTAATTTTCAGAATTACCTCCCTGAATGTAGAATTTTCATGAAAAAGTTTTTTGTGTATCCTCTTTATTTGTAAATGTATATACTTCAAATATATGTTTCTTATCATAACCCACATGATATGTGGCAAGGTTCACACATTCTGGACATATATTATCAGAACGAAAACTAAAAAATGTGTCCTGTTAGGGTGCCCCCACACTCTACTGCCTTGTCAATCTCATGACTCTATGTCAAATATTTTTTGAGAGTGCACATGGCACACATTGAAAACAAAAATCTTTTACTTTGTTAAGGTCAAGAACTTTACAAATACTGAAATAAGTTGCATACGTACACATGGCTGACCAACATTCTTGTAAATTACAAATTAGGGCAAATAAACTAACAAAACTAAAATAATCCACATGCAAATCCCAGGGTGTACAGCTTCACAGTGATGTTGTGATCATTTTATCATGTTAATGTGGTTGATTCTAACTTGAGCACTCAGGAAACACATAAGACCAACATAATGAATGGTCAAGCAGGCAATTTAGCTATTCTCTTAAAATATTGAATAAATCCACAATCAAACCCCCAGGTACAATGTACACACAACAGTTACTACACATGCTGAGCAACATTTCTATTTAGTTTCATGACTCTATGTTAAATACATTTTGAGCTACGCTCAACACAAATTGAAAAATGCAATTTGTACTATGTCAATGGCAATAACTGCTGAGAGTTCATGACTCTAGGTCAAATATTTTTTGAGCTTTGTGCGACACAAGTTGAAATTGCAAGCTTTTACTAAGTCAAGGGCGAAACAAAACTCTAACAAAACTGAATACATCCACAAGCACAATTACACAATCATGCTGACCAACATTCCTGTAAAGTTTCATGACTCTTGGTCAAAACACTTTTTTAAGCTGCGTGCGACACAAGTTGAGAATTGCAAATTTTTTACTAAGTCAAGGACAATTACTCTACAGATACTGAATAAATCCAAACGTTCACAAACTACATATGCTGACTAACATTCCTGTAAAGTTACATGACTCAAGGTCAGATACCATTTCCTCTAGGTCAAATATGTTTTGAGCTATATGCGACACAACATGGAGAACGGGAGGTTGACAGACAAGGGTAAATCAAACCCGCCCTGGTGGTTTGTTGAAGGTAAAAGTGGTGGGGACTTCATATATTTCTATAAAATGTTATCTTTTTGTAAAATGTTACCATGGTAACCATGAAAACTGATAAAAATTTCAATATTTGCTAACATCACACTTTCTATTATATGTATTTCAGAAAAAACAAGTCAGTCAACAACACAACAAGTACAAAAAATTGGAAAATAAATTATCAGAAATAGGCGCAATTTTAGAGATGTAAATTTTAGCTGAATTTAATTATACCCCACCCGTTTAAAATCATAATACGTCCATAGGAGAAGTGTCCATAAACATTAAAATTGACAAAAATGATAAGAGTTGAAGTTGTACTCTTGCACAAAAGTATAATATGGAAATAAAAATTGAAATGTGTTGTCATGGAAATGAAAATTTATATCAAATTTAATTTTTAGGTCATTTTTAATACATTTTCCATGATATTCTTTCAAATATTTTACATTTCTCCCATAAAAGTGATCAAAAAACAATTTATTTACAGTAAACATGTATTTTCTATCATATTTATATGTAAATGAAGCTTGTTAACCGTCTGTTATTCTATCAGGATAAAACAACAATGATATGACATTTGCTGTCCCCACCCCCCGCCCCACCACTGAAAAATAGATATAAAACGTCAACGGCCATTGTGTTAAGAATGTAAAAAAGAAAACTTAACAACTTGGTGTCCACAACATTTATCCATATAAATTGACGCAAAACGACATAATCAAGTTTAGTAAATATGACTCTCTTTTGAATACATCCATTTAACATTGTTTGTTAATGAATGAAAGTCCATTTTGTCCGATTGAAATATAGTTATCAGTTAATGTATTTATTAATTTATCTGTTCTTTACACTAAATCGTCGTATTTATAAGTCGCGGTTCCTTTTTCTTCAAAAGTGTCTTTACAGACATGAAGAAGGCGGTTTGCTTAGAAAAGCAATTTATCAACGGCTTCGCCTCGAATAATTTGTTGTTTATCCTAGCAAACTGTCTACGTTTGTAAGAAGACACTTTCGAAGAAAACCTCTTACTGTATCCATTACGTAATTGAAAAAAAAATGTGAACAATCCTGAAGGAATGAACTGACCGTTAAAGCAACTCTTTCGCCCAAAACGGGTCTTTAACATCAACAGTTATAAAATAAGCATTGGAGAAAACATGCAGTTTTTCACGAGGTTCTATAATTGATTTTTTTTTTGTAAGCAGCGATCCGATATTATACTAGATCATACAGGCAGCTGCAACAACTATTATAAAGAATAGCCAAACAAAGTGCTTCTAAAAGAAATAAGAAAGAAATTAAAAATGTTTTAGTTTAAACATATTTATTTCAATGTTTTGGCAATCGGCTGAAGATTCAAAAATCACAATCTGAAAAAAGACAAAAGTAAATACAAATAAAGCTGTTATTTACCATTCAAATGACCTACTCTATATAAGTATTAAGTAACACTTTTACAGTTTCAATTTGATTTAACACATGCACGTAGATCACGCGTAACAACTCGTTCTTATCAATCATTATTCGTACAATAACAGTAAAATCACAGTAAATATTAAATCATATGAAAAAATATCAATTAGAAAATCATATTCTGATGACTTAACATACATGTTTTTTTTCTTTTAAAAACGTATGGCGTGCAAATTTATGAATTCCTTTTGAATTTAGAGGAAATATATTACACTGGTTCTTGTTCAAGTTGCTTTCATCATGACTAATTAAATAGAACCATTTGTAACGGCCAGTCTTGAAGATTATACTATTAAGGAGATGTTATGACAATCTCTTAGCAGGTCTTTATGGAGAATATTATATTTGAATGATTATAATTGTATATGCAAGTTGAATAACAGAGCATTTTGATAATGATGACTTATGAAAGTCACACACTGATAATTTAATTATATGTGCTTTGTGAATTTGATATGTGATCCATGGTACACGTATACTTTAAACCTGAACTTCGCTTTTTCCTTGCATATCAGACAGGATTATCTACCGTTTACACCGGTGCTAGAAAACTTTTTCTTGCATATCAGTAAAAGATATAAAAAAGAATTAAATAAAAAGTTTAACCGTTTCAATGACAATGTCATAAAAAAACTGAGAGGATTAAAGCATAGTGATCCTAAATCTTATTGGAGTTTATTAAATAAATATTCTTCTGATAAAAAAGTGATAATAAATAAAATAACTAATGAGGTTTTCCATGAGCATTTCAGTAATTTGAATGCAGATATTTTAAGAAATGAAAATGACGTAGATATTTTTAATGTTAACAACTTACCAATGTTTAATGAGGCACTGAATTCGCAATTTACTGAGCAAGAAATAGATAAGGCTATAAAGGCGCTTAAGAATAATAAAAGTCCATCTATATTTGATAATATTATTAATGAGTATCTCAAAAATGCTCCTGATTATCTGCTGGCTGTACTTACGCTATTTTTTAACATTATATTAGACTCTGGTATCTTTCCGGATGTGTGGAGCAAGGGAGTTATCTTACCATTGTATAAAAGTAAAGGGGATGTTAATGATCCGGATAATTACAGGGGCATAACAATACTCAGTTGCTTTGGAAAACTTTTCACTTCGGTACTTAATAACAGGTTAAATGACTTCTTGGAATCAAACAACATTCTATGTGAAGAACAAGCAGGTATATCTAGCACATGGAAAAAAATTGTATTGTGCATTTGTAGATTATCGCAAGGCCTTTGATTCTGTAAATCGCACTGCCATGTGGCATAAATTATTAAGTTACAATATTGATGGGAAACGCTTTAAAATAATACACAATATGTATGACAAAGCTAAGTCATGTGTTAGTTCGAATAATACAATTTCAGATTTTTTCACTAGTCATACTGGAGTAAGACAAGGTGAAAACTTATCTCCAATATTGTTTTCTAGATCTTTCTTGAATGATCTAACTAATTTTATGTCTGATAAATATGAAGGTTTGCAGTTTCTAAAAGAACATATAAATGATATATGTTAAGTGATGATGAAATGGAAGTTTATCTTAAACTGTATTACTATTGTATGCGGATGACACTGTAATATTGTCAGAGAGCTCTCAGCAGCTTCAGTTAGCATTAAACGCTATGTCTGACTACTGCAGCTTTGGAATCTTGAAGTAAATACAAATAAAACCAAAGTTATTATATTTTGGAAAAACCCAAGAGAGGTTTTGCGTAATATGCCTAACTTTCACTATGAGGGGACTGTCCTTGAAATTGTTTGAGCATTTCTCATATTTAGGTGTCCAATTTTCATTTAATGGTAAATTCAGCAGAACTAAAACATTCCTTATTGATCAAGCCCGTAAAGCCATGTTTTCTGTAATTAGGAAATCTAGGATACTCAATTTACCAATAGATATGCAATTACACTTGTTTGATAGCACCCATTTTGTTGTATGGGTGTGAAGTTTTGGGGTGTTGAAGATGTGAGTGTTGTGGATAAATTTCAATTAAAATACCTAAAGATAATTCTACAGTTGAAACAGAGTACTCCAAATGCTATGATTTATGGGGAGTTGGGTATTACCCCACTTTCAACACAAATTAAAAGTAGAGTTCTCAATTACTGGGGGTAAAAAAAGTTAATTCTAAACATGATAAGATAGTCAGCATTCTATATAGAACAACTCATAATTTATATACTCTGAATAATATTAAATCAGATTGGGTCTGTTTTGTTCGAAATAATTTAAATGATCTTGGATTGTCGCATTTTTGGATAAATCAAAAATGTGGAATCTCCTGCTTCATTCAAGAATACTGTCAACTTAAGATTGCGTGATCATTTTATGCAAAATTGGAGAAGTACAATTAATAATTCCAGTAAAATGTCTAAATTACAGGATTTATAAACAGGATTTTGTTTTTGAAGCCATACCTCAGCAAGTTACCTATGAAATTTAGCTTTAATTCTCTTTAAATTTAGAAGTATGAATCACAAACTTCCTATTGAAAAAGGAAGTTTGATGATATTCCAAGAGAACTTAGAACTTGTAACCTATGTACCAGTAACTCTTTAGGCGACGAATTCCATTATCTTTTTGAATGTTCACATTTAGTCAATACAAGAAAGCTGTATCTTGATAAATATTTCTATGAACGTCCAAGTGCTTTAAAATTTGAAAAATTAATGAACCATAGTAATAAAGATATCCTTTTTGAAACTTGCCATATTTTGCAAAAATATTATGTTATTATTTAAATAATGTTAGCTTATTAGATTATGTATTTTCTCTTTGTTTTTTTCTCGCAATTTGATTTTTGATTTTTCTCTCTCATCCTCCATTATCAGTCAATTATTACAGTAATTTTTATTACTCATGGAGTTGTATGACCATTTATAATTTGCCATTTGTGTAGATTTGTTTTTACATATTATTTGCCATTTTGTATTATTTTGTTGTATGTACTGTTTTATGTTGTCACATGCCCATATGGGCCCTGACGTATTCAAATAAACCCTTGAAACCTTGAAACCAGACAGGGATTATCTACCGTTTACACCGGTGCTAGGAAACTCTATCTTACATCCCCCATGTAAGACAAGTCGCGTGTTTTAAATAACAGCTCATTGACGCGAGCCTTTTATGAATGAATTGCGTTCTTAGGATGACGTCACTTAACCGTTATGAATGAAGTTGAGAAAAAAGGTGCGTTATGAGAATATCGGTTTTTTCGTAATTTTTGTTCTGTAAATAATTGATATGTAATATGCAAGAAAAAGAATCAAACACCGGCTGCCAGTGCAGGCGGAAATATCTAGCTCTCTGGTAACTGTTTAGCGGAAACTCGACAGAGCCTCGTTACCGCCTTGAAAACAGTTTACCCTCGAGCTAGATATTCCGGTCTGTACCGGCAGCCAGTGTAAGTTATGAATGAAAACTTATTATTTTTGTCTAGAGTGTTACATAAATGAGTAAACAAATTTAATGAAAAATATTAAAACTCAAACCTTTTTTAGGATGTATATTTTAAACATTTTAAGGGAGCATTATTTATCACAGGATTTGAATCTTATTATTTTATTTTAATTATCTTTTTTATTATTTTATTTTTTTTTTTCGCCAGCGTTGTCCATTTTGATCCTATTATGAACTTAGACTGCTTTGTAGAATTGTAGGCTAAGAATCAATAACAAATAATTAACTGTGTACGCAGAATCTTGATTTTTATTTGTTTGGGGTTGTCAGACCAAACACAATAATGGTAGCGAAATTCAGACTCTAATGCTGTTAATTGCAAATGGCCGAAAGTAGTCCGCTTTTTTTGAAGCGGTTACTTCCTTTTATATGTACACTAACGCCGAAAAATTCCTAGGGGGAGAATCACTTGCGTGTAAAGATGGTCAAATGACAGTAGCGTATTAAGCTGTTTTTCAAGCAAAATAAAAATTCCCGAATGGTCGAAAAGATTTTTTAATGATTGTTTTATTCTTTATATATATACATGCTTATACGTAAGCTCCATGATTATTTACATCTGTGTTAAACAACAGTTAGCGCGTTACAAACCCTAAATTAGAATAAATGGTTTTCTTTCAGGGGTCTTTAATAATATAAATT